>NC_064646.1:312776394-313080931 GCF_023864345.2 Schistocerca serialis cubense
CACAGAGTGTTCATATTATACGTATAATGCGTTTTGCAACATTTGCTGAACATTTGCCAAGGGAAATAAAGAGAAATCGTGTATAGAGTTTTCTATCTGCATAAGTGCGTTTCAAATCTTTGTTGTGATATTTTTCGTTGCTGCTTCTTTGGGACAAAGAGTGGCCATATTATCTAATGTGTTTTGCGACATTTGTTGAGTAACTGGTGCACTTGAAGCTAGTACGGGCGTGAACACAAGATCGGGTGAAGGTCGGTCCATTGCGTTCATCAGCTTTTCATTACTGGTAGGTGATTGCGTATCTGATTGAAATGTATCACTTTCAGATTGCGTATTGGTTTCACACGCAGCAGAATTAATATTCTCCATGTTTCATTAGTTTTCAATTCGTTACTTTTTTCGTCAGAATTTCTCACTGCCAGATTTTGTTTCTTACCCGTTTTGGCCATAATGTTGAAAGATTAATAAATCGTTTTCTGCAGTGAATAATATTAATTCATAGTGAAAAATATTAATACTGTTGCTAAATGACCATAATACCGTTCGCATTTACTTCGATGATGGAACACGGCATTACGTGCGTGATGCAACAAGATCCTCCTTCTTGGACCAGCTAAACTGCGTACTTTTTTTTTAGTTACATGTTCCATTGATCAATCTCACGGAAACCGTTATGATGTGGTACGGTCAACTGCACAAGAAATGCACACATGAATCACGGTTTTTTTTAGCTTAAAATTTTTATTAACTACCCCATTCTCTTAAATGGCACAAAGTGCATATAGTATTCCTATAGATTTATTTGTCCCTATTCAAGAACTGATCTATAATATTGAAGGAGCTGTCAAGGAATTATGGTTTCAGCTCTTTTTTAAACTATTACTGCTGTCTGCCGGACATGTTATTTCATCTGGTAATTTATCTAAAAGTTTCACAGTGGTTTCGGTGCCAAAGATGGGTTAAGTAGAAGATAGTGTAAGTCTTCCTTCTTCTGGTGTTACAATCACGAATGTGACTTGTTTTTAAACTCGTCAATGTTGTTGAGAACAAATACCATTATAGAGTAAATATACTGTGAGGCTGTTGTAAAAATTTCTCATCTTTTTAGCAGATGCCCACAACATATGCGAACCTACACATTATTCTAACCAAATTCTTTTGAGAAGTGAATACTTTTTGCGTTACTGTTAAGTTACCTCGAAATATTATTTCGTATGACATCAGAGAGTGAAAGTATGCAAAGTATGTTAACTTGCTAATTTCTGTATCCTGAAAGTTAGCAGTTATTCTGATTGCAAAAGTTGTTGAACCTAGTCGCTTCAGGAGAATCAAAATGTGAATTTTCCAATTAAGAATCTCACTTATATGTACACCCAGAGACTTAGTATCCTTTCGCCTGGCTACCGACTTCTGTTTATGTGTTATATTTATGGATGGAACTGCATTCCTTGCAGTAGAGAACTGGATGTACTGTGTTTTTTCTAAGTTCAGAGCAAACCAATTCGCAGAAATCCAATCAATAACTTTTCGAAAGACATTATCTGTATCATTTTATTTTACTGGATTAATGATTTTGCTTGTGTCATCAGCAAACAGTGTCAGTTTAGCTTCTTGTTTCAGATAAGAAGGTAGGTCATTCACATATATCAGTGACCCATGATCGAACCGTATGGAACACCCAATGCAACTTCACCCCAGTTAGATGAAGTGGGAATCTTCCTTAAATCACTTAAACCATATAAAGAAACATTTCGCTTACTGTTTTGTAGATATGACTTAAACGACTCCTATGCTTCTCCGTTTATACCATAGAATTGTAATTTCTGTAACATAATGTCGAGGTTCACGCAATCAAATGCTTTGGATAAGTTACAGAAAATTCGTATTAGGGACATTTTACTATTTAAAGACTCATTTATGTCGGCAGTGAAATTGTATATGGCTGTCTCAGTAGAACAGTATGTTTTAAATCCAGACTGTGATTTACTAGGTATCCCATTACTGCTGAGATGGCTAACCACTCTTGAGTACATAACTTACTCGACGATTTTTGAAAATGCTGTAAGCAAGGATACTGGCCAGTAATTATTGACATCTGTGGATTCCCCTTTTTTGTAGATGGGCTTGACATTGGCCTATTTCAAAATGTCTGGGAACATACCTTAATGAATTACAGATGTGACTTATAACATCAGTTGTATTTGCTCTACATTGTTTTAATATCCTATTACAGATGTCATCTATTCCAACAGAACATCTATTTTTCAAAGAGTTAACGATTTTCTTTATTTCACAAGAGGTTGTTAGATGAAAATTAATCTGACAAGGATTTCTCAAAACTGACTCTTCCATATAATGCTTGGCTTTTTCTTTCACACCATTCTCACCAACTTTTTTCACCTACACCTAGGAAATGGTTGTTAAATACTTTAACTACTTGTGTACTGTTGGTTAATATGCTCTCATTCTCTTTAACAGTAATACTACCTACGCCACTTGCTACTTTTCCTATCTCTCTTCTAACAACATTCCATAGTCATTTAATTTTATTGCCCGAGTTGTTAATTTAATCGCTAATACACAATTTTTTTTTAAATTTTCTAACAACTTTTCCCAGTATATAGTGTAAAATAACTTCTGGGTCTTTACTAATTCTTGCTGCCTCATACAGTTTTCTTCATTCATTCTGAAGATGCTATAATACCTGTAGTAATCCAAGGTATTATAAAGTTTGTTGCTGTTATCGGTATTGTAGCGCATGACCTATGTTATTAAGACAGAAAAACAATGGTCTGCTGAGATATTCCAACGCAATAGCAGAAGATCGTAACCTAACACTCATTTCTTTTCCTACCTTAAATATTTTCAATCTGTCTTTTTCATTCACAGGTTTCCTTGACTTTTTTTCGTGATTGACATCATTCAGTTGTAGTTTCCAGCTGATTTATTTGTTTATAGAGATACTTCTTGAGCTATCGCTCGACCATAGAAGAAAGACAAACAATCAAAATATTACAGTTTCATGCAATAGACACTGTTTAATACGTGTACGGCCGTGGTCGCCTGCTTAATGTCGCTTTCACCTCCGTTTCCTAAATATATGCCGAAGCTGTTAATTAAATGCACGATGTAACTATCCCAGGTTCTTGTTGGGAGCAAGCGCATTTAAAGATGTGGATCGATGGAATTCCTGAAATATAATTACTAATCACGATCCGGTAATCGCTCTGTGCTCTGTGACTAGTTTTAATTCTAGGACATCATTTACGAATGACTGCAAGTTCGGGTTACACAATAAGTGAAAGGTATGTACTGAAAACGTGTAACAAAGTCATGCCAATGGCAAACAGGTAAAACGTCGAACTATATCATCCCTCGCACAAAAGACTGAAAAATGAATCTGATAATACGGTAGTTGTTAGCATAAATGTATGGACTAGTATGGCAATTTAGTGTTGGATCACATTTTGATTGAGAATTAGCAAATACAGAACAAATTATTCAAATCTAAAGAAATCTATGCTTACATGACAAGATGAGGAAGGTAAGAGACAAAAGCGAACAGCCACGCTTCTCTCAGCTGGCCCTTAAAAAAACTGAACGCCGCACGCTGGTTTATTTTATGTGAATGTTACCACATCGACTGTCTCGTCAGCAATTGTCACACAAAATTTTACATTCAGAACATAAGTTTTAGGGAAGTGTCTTACAACTTGAAGTTTAGTATGTTGTGGTGTTTAGTGGCGTTAGCTTTCATGTGATCGGATTGCTCCAGTGCTCCAATAGTTGTTATTAATTTTGTAATCCATCATAATTATAAGTAATAGTAATATTTTAATATTCATTCTTGAGTCACTCTTGAAGTTGAAGTGAGCTTGTCTCATCGTCCGGATTTTCTGGGTGACTAGGTTTTTTGCATCACGTTCGATGAGTTTGTTAGAATGTATATAATATTCATCTGTCATTTAGTTCATCTTAGCTGCCACTGTGTCGTCTCTACCCCTCAGGCTGCGTGCACGCTACAACCTTGGGAAAACCCGCGTCCCGCTTTAGCCACAGCTTGCGTTCTAGCAGCTGGCCGACCACGGTTAGACGTTAAAACAGCTCTGAACTGCCTCTTGCGCCTAGAATAAGGTCCTCGTAACGACACACGCTTACGTGGTGGAAGGATATCATAGGACAGGAAAAAATCGCTCATGATATCATTTCATACCGGAATCCTCGAAAACGACATCTTGTCAATCCCGACTGACAGTACCATTCCTAACACTGAACAACGATACGTGAATTGCAATTTTCAGTTACTGGCTTAATCAGTATTTACACTTTTTTATATAAAAAAGTTTTTCTTCCCATAAATTTGCAATTATGTTTTAGACCACTTTAAATTTCTAAATTCTGATGAAACCTGATAAATAAGGCTAAAAATTTGTGACCGAGGGCTCATTTGTTTATTATTTCCTGCACACAAATAGTTTGCTTTTATAAACTACTTCACTTATTTTTCGTATGTGCCTTTCACTCTTTTCGAATGAACGTATTCTCATCTATTCCACAAATACGAAGTTACTTTGCACTTTCACATATTACTCTCCAGAGCGTGTAAATGAAATTATGTTGAACACATGAAGCTACTCAGGTATATCTAGCCTAAAGATAAATGACAGAATGTTATAATACGGTAGTTATAGTCATAGGTGGAGATTTCAATTTACCAGCTATAGACTGGGACACTGAGATGTTTAGGACGGGTGGTAGGGACAGAGCATCGAGTGACATTATACTGAGTGCTCTATCCGAAAATTACCTCGAGCAATTATACAGAGAACCGACTCGCGGAGATAACATGGACCTACTGATAACAAACAGACCCGAACTTTTCGACTCTGTAAGCGCAGAACAGGGAATCAGTGATAATAAGGCCGTTGCAGCATCCCTGAATATGGAAGTAAATATGAATATAAAAAAAAGGGAGGAAGGTTTATCTGTTTAGCAAGAGTAATAGAAGGCAGATTTCAGACTACCTAACAAATCAAAACAAAAATTTCTGTTCCGACACGGACAATGTTGAGTGTTTATGGAAAAAGTTGAAGGCAATCGTAAAATGCATTTTAGACAGGTACGTGCCGAGTAAAACTGTGAGGAACGCGAAAAACTCACCGTGGTTCAACAACAAAGTTAGGAAACTACTGCGAAAGCGAAGAGAGCTTCACTCCAAGTTTAAGCGCAGCCAAAACCTCTCAGACAAACAGAAGCTAAACGATGTCAAAGTTAGCGTAAGGAGGGCGATGCGTAAAGCGTTCAGTGAATTCGAAAGTAAAATTCTATGTACCTACTTGACAGAAATTCCTAGGAAGTTCTCGTCTTACGTTAAATCAGTAAGTGGCTCGAAACAGCATATCCAGACACTCTGGGATGATGATGGTATTGAAACAGAGGACGACACGCGTAAAGCTGAAATACTAAATACTTTTTCCAAAACTGTTTCACAGAGGAAGACCACACTGCAGTTCCTTCTCTAAATCCTCGCACAAACGAAAAAAATGGCTGACATCGAAATAAGTGTCCAAGGAATAGAAAAGCAACTGAAATCACTCAACAGAGGAAAGTCCACTGGACATGACGGGATACCAATTCGATTATACACAGAGTACGCGAAAGAACTTGCCCCCCTTCTAACAGCCGTGTTCCGCAAGTCTCTAGAGGAACGGAAGTTTCCAAATGATTGGAAAAGAGCACTGGTAGTACCATTCTTCAAGAAGGGTCGTCGAGCAGATGCGCAGAACTATAGACCTATATCTCTGACGTCGATCTGTTGTAGAATTTTAGAACATGCTTTTTGCTCGCGTATCATGTCATTTCTGGAAACACAGAATGTACTCTGTAGGAATCAACATGGATTCCGGAAACAGCGATCGTGTGAGACCCAACTGGCTTTATTTGTTCATGAGACCAAGAAAATATTGGATACAGGCTTCCAGGTATATGCCATTTTCCTTGACTTCTGGAAGGTGTTAGATACAGTTCCGCACTGTCGCCTGATAAACAAAGTAAGAGCCTACGGATTATCAGACCAGCTGTGTGGCTGGATTGAAGAGTTTTTAGCAAACAGAACACAGCATGGTGTTCTCAATGGAGAGACGTCTACAGACGTTAAGATAACCTCTGGCGTGCCACAGAGGAGTGTTATGGGACCATTGCTTTTCACAATATATATAAATGACCTAGTAGATAGTGTCGGAAGTTCCATGCAGCTTTTCGCGGATGATGCTGTAGTATACAGAGAAGTTGCAGCATTAGAAAATTGTAGCGAAATGCAGGAAGATCTGCAGCGGACAGGAACTTGGTGCAGGGAGTGGCAACTGACCCTTAACACAGACAAATGTAATGTATTGCGAATACATAGAAAGAAGGATCCTTTATTGTATGATTATATGATAGCGGGACAAACACTGGTAGCAGTTACTTGTGTAAAATATCTGGAAGTATGCGTGCGGAACGATTTGAAGTGAATTGATCATATAAAATTAATTGTTGGTAAGTCAGGTACCAGGTTGAGATTCATTGGGAGTGTCCTTAGAAAATGTAGTCCATCAACAAAGGAGGTGGCTTACAAAACACTCGTTCGACCTATACTTGAGTATTGCTCCTCAGTGTGGGATCCGTACCAAGTCGGTTTTACAGAGGAGATAGAGAAGATCCAAAGAAGAGCGGCGCGTTTCGTCACAGGGTTATTTGGTAACCGTGATAGCGTTGCGAAGATGTTTAGCAAACTCAATTGGCAGACTCTGCGAGAGAGGCGCTCTGCCTCGCGGTGTAGTTTGCTCGCCAGGTTTCGAGAGGGTGCGTTTCTGATTGAGGTATCGAATATATTGCTTTCCCCTACTTATACCTCCAGAGGAGATCACGAATGTAAAATTAGAGGGATTCGAGCGCTGACGGAGGCTTTCCGGCTGTCGTTCTTCCCGCGAACCATACATGACTGGAACAGGAAAGCGAGGTAATGACAGCGGCACGTAAAGTACCCTCCGCCACACACTGTTGGGTGGCTTGCGGAGTATAAATGTGGATGTAGATGTAGAATGTCTTATAATAAGATATTATGAAGAGAGTTTTGATTTACACATAGTTCACTATCACCACTAGTAGATAAGGCAATTTTGGGGAGTTATTACTGACCTCGGCTATCGTAGTTACAGAAGCACCCACCAAAGGAGCACCAACAATTCTTCCCCGCTCTCATTCACTCAGGTGCGAGATAATGTACTGACAGCGACAAAGAACAGTAATCTGACCACGGCTGCCGCTTGGAAAGTACTGGTGACATCGCACACTTGCCGTTCACGGTCAGGCACTACGGCACCACCTGCTAGCTTCGCTAGTTTCTGTATTTATGTTTGAGCATGCGTTCTCGTGGTGTTCCCAGTTGTTGTCCAACCTCTGTCGATTCCATTTCTTTCCATGTCAGTCTCAGCCTGGTATCTGTTGTGCTTTAAGGATGTCCCCTGGGTATTTTTCAGCGTGTGTGTAAATTTCCGTTTCCTCCAAATAGACTTCAAACGTAAGAAAATCCTAGAAATTTTTTTGACATTATAAAACAAAAGGCTAGGAAAAATGGATAACTCAATAAACACTTATTATTTACGTAAAACCACAAAGCACTGACTTTCCTGAAATATTATTTCCGTTGTAGAGATATAGCATCGCTGCAGCAAAAGCTGTCAGAAAGCTGTCAATAATAACTTTATCCAGGCCCTTCAGTCCGTGGCCCCGTGGCTGCTACGATCGCAGCTTAGAATCCTGCCTCTGGCATGGATGTGTGTGATGTTCTTAGGTTAGTTGGGTTTAAGTAGTTTTAAGTCTAGGGGACTGATGACCACTGATGTTAAATCACATAGTGCTTAGAGCCATTTGAACCATTTAATAACTTCATCATGAGTACACAATTAAAGTATATAGAAAAAACGGGACTATAAAATAACGGGAAGGCAGCCGATACCTACGTTCCAATATGCAATATGGACAACGTCTTTCCAGTTAAGACGTAGGAATTATGTGTCATACGTAAGAAACAACATTATTATTATTACAACATTTGCACAGGTACGCTTGATAATGGCAAAAAGCAGAAATGAACTTCTTGTGTAGTAACCTTGTAACTACTAAGAGCAAATAAAACAATAGTGCAGCAGAAACCTGTATCAAAAGTTAAATACATCGTTCTTCGTCCTCATGCATGCTGCGGGTGCTCTAGAGAAGATATTATTGAGTATTAAATCGGTTTCCTTAGCAGTATGATAACTCCAACAGCTTACCTGAACATGCCACTATCGACTTACAGAGGTGGAGACCTTTTCAGAACCACGAATCAGTTATTGCAAATAATCTGAAAATGGCAAAATTCTGTAGAGGTTCCGAGCCGTCACTTCGAATTTCAAGTTACGGGTACTTCGCTGGGCAAAGATAAAAGGCTTTTCCCCCATCACTTGAGTCATCCCAACTACAGAACTGGGTGACCGAGCTGTCACTGGTCAGTACAGATCGTAACTGCCACCGGACACCTCCGCCGGCCGGAGTGGCCGTGCGGTTCTAGGCGCTACAGTCAGGAGCTGCATGACCGCTATGGTCGCAGGTTCGAATCCTGCCTCGGGCATGGATGTGTGTGATGTCCTTAGGTTAGTTAGGTTTCAGTAGTTCAAAGTTCTAGGGGACTGATGACCTCAGAAGTTAAGTCCCATAATGCTCAGACCCATTTGAACCGGACACCTCCGTTGGTTGGCTTCGTTACCCTCCTTCTGTCGGTGGACGCCCGCAGCGGTGAGATTGCACTGCCGAAAGACGCTCTCGGCACACCATTTCGTTGCAATTAGTCGGAGCGACAACATATCAGTACTGGCGCTCGGGTTCCCGCCACGTTCAGAGTCCGTGCGCTTGCGTATATTACTTGATGCCAGCCATAGTCAGAACACTTCGTTTTACTGCCACAGTTTCGTAACAGACCGCCTTCGGCAATTTCGGTCGCTATTGCCTAGCGAAGGAATCGTCATGTAAAGCGATTGATGGGCTTGATGTGTTTCACCACGCTGATGCGATAAGCCACTTCGTGGTCCCTCTGGGCTATCTGTCAAACGCAGATCTCATGCCGATTAACTACTTACCCTTTGATAACATCTTCTAAAACATCTTTTCGTTCTTATATTAACACGTTTTCTCAACGGGCTGAGCTAGTTGTTCATATTTTGTTTCCTATGTTCAGTACAAATTTGTTATTTCGTTTCGACCTGCGTTAAAACAGTGTCTTGTCAAGTCACTTCTTTGAATGTGAGTTGGTAGATCTCTTGTGGAATATAACAGGCTACCTCACTTTTCATATGTGCCATGGTAATAGATTTGAACTATAGATCTGCTTGTTTGCTAGTCTGCTGCGTTCTCCTATAGCCACTTATCTATAAGATTTTATTTAGCTATTAAAACCCCTGGTAGTTGAGAAGAAACCCGATGCCACCACACTCAAGGGAACAAAAGATTACCATGTCAGGCTAATTTTCCAGTTAATATGGAGTAGGAGGCAGACAATTCATTAACGCCGTTTCGCATTACGCATCATACAGTTACAACGACAGCACCATCATCAGCGAACGGTTTGAATAAATTGTTTTCCATCAATCTAAAAATTATCCACACTATCTCACTTTTTCATCAGTGTTACGTTAGACTGTTCGGAATCGGAAGAAAAATTACTTTTGTGGTGGAGATTTCCACATCACATTTACAATCCCAGTCATTAAACACGCAATCAACCCGTATATCCAGTAGTTTGGTTCGTAATCTCTACTACAGTCCGAATCTGTGCTTCAGTTTAGTAGTTTTTTTGACTCGTCAGTCTTCTGACTGCTTTGATGTGGCTCTCCACGAATTCCTCTCCTGCGCCATTCCCTTCATCTGAGCGTAGCTCTTCCATCGAGAGTCCTCGTTCATTTGCTTGATGTATTCCGATATCTGTTTTCCCCTATAGTTTTTGCCTTCTACAGCTCCCCCAAGTATCACGGAGGTTCAACCCCGATGTCTGGGTACGTATATTATTATTATGTCCCTTCGTCTTGTCAGCCTTTACTGCATGTTGCTTCCTTCGCTGACTGTGCAGAGAACCTCCTCATTCCTTAACTAACTTGTCTAATTGATTTTCAGCATTCTTCTCTAACACCACAACTCAAGCCCTTCGATTCTTTTCTGATCAAAGTTTTGCCACTCTCCATGATTCACTACCATGTGAAGCTGTTTTCCGAAAGCATATTGTAAGAAATTTCTTCTTCAAATTAAATCTTATGGTCGATACAAGTAGACTTTTTTGGCCAGTAGTGCTCTCTTTACCTGTGCTAGTATTCTTTATGTCCTCCGTTCTCCGTCCGTCATAGGTTATTTTGCTTTCAAGGTAGCAGAAATCCCTGACTTCGTGAACGCCAATTTCGATGTTAAGTTCCTCATTATTCTCGTTTCTCCTACTTCTCATTAGTTTTATGTTTTGTGTTTACTCAAAATCCGTATTATGTGATTATTAGGTAGTTCATTTCCTTGAACAGATCCTTGAATGCCACTCACATTCCTGATAACGGAATGTGAGCACCGTATGTTATCATTCAACCTACATTATAATCGCAATCTTGAAACTATCTATTATTTCCGTCATTGCTTCTTCGATATATAGACTGAACAGTAGGAGCGAAATTCTGCATCCCTGTCTTACATCCTTTTTAATACGGGCACTTCGTTTTTGTTCTTCCAATCGTGTTATTCCCTCTTCGTTCTTGTACCTACAAATACTGTATACTACTCATCTTTCCCCATAGCTTACTCCTATTTTCCTCAGAATTTCGAACATGTTGCACCATTTTACACTGTCGAGCGTTTTTTGAACGTCAACAAATCCTAGAGGCGTGTCTTGGTTTTTCTTTAGTCTTGTTTCCGTTATTCAACGCAACGTCAGGACTGGCGCTCTGATGCCTTTACCTTTCATAAAGCCAAACTCACTGTCTTCTAACAGATCCTAAATACCTTCAATGTAATATCCTTGTCAATACCTTGCCTCCATGAGCTGTTAAGCTGATGGTCGGATAGATCTCGCACTGATATGCTTTTGCAGTCTTCGGAATTGTGTTGATGACTTTTTTCCGAGAGTCTGATGGTACGTCGCCATTCTCATGGACTCAACACACCAACTTGAATAGTCGCCAAAGATTTTACCAATTCTGATGGAACGTTATCTATTCCTTCTGCTTATATCGACTCCACTTTCTTCTTCTAGCAAGTCAATACCCGCCCTTGCTCCGAGATGTATTCGACGTACTCTTTTTAGCTATCCGCTCTTATCCACTATGTTGCACTCTTAATAATAGCACCCTTGCTTTTCATTTCACTTAAGCTTATTTCGACTCTTCTACCTGCTGAGTCGGTCCTTCTGACGATAATTTATTCTTCAATATCTCCACATTTAACTCAAAGCGGTTTCGCCTTGGCTCTCCCGCACTTCCTTTTTATTTTATTCCGAAGTGATTTGTGTTGCAGTATTCCTGTCTTTCCCTGAACATTTTTGTACTTCGTTGGTTCGTCGATCAACTGAGCCATTTCTTTTATTATCCAAGATTTCCTTAATTAATTTCCTGTGCCCAAGTTTGACCTTCCAACATCCGTGATTGCCATTTATAGAGATATCAACTCCTCTTCAACTTAACTGCGTATTTGGGAATACCTTATCGAAATATCCACAGCCTTAGCGAAACGCTTCTCCTCCTTCCACCGTTCTTTGGTATCCAACTTTTCTCTGATTCTTCAGGACAATTCTCTGAAACCTCAGCACGCTCTTCATCATTAGTAAATTGGGATGTGAGTCTTATCTGCTCCCGTGTACGCGTTTTAGTCCAATATAAGATGTCGGAATCTTCTTCGGACGATGATGTAATTTTCCGAAGTCTCCCGATCTTTTACTACTATACTTCCTCCTCTTGAGATTCTTGAACATATTCGATTTACCATCTGAAATTTAGTGCAGAATTCAATTAGTCTTTCCTGTCTACCGATCCCAAGATCTCCCGCAACGTTTTCTTCTATCGCTTGCCCTACAACTACTACCATTTGTCGTTCCTGGACACCTGAACTATCGAGTCAGCGTCGGCGTGTTGTCGAATCTGGTAAGAACAACCCTATCACAGAACTGCCCCCAGCAGCACTCTCTTTGCTCCAACTTCCTTTTCAAAATGAATGCTTCTTCCGTTATACCATTTTTTCCTGCTGTTGATATTACCCTATAACTCGTCCCCCCTCCGTATCTATAGAGGGAGCCTCTGTATTCCCTTTTCAGCTTTTCTAAGTTCCCGATCACCTTCAAACTCTGACATTGTACACTCCGACTTTTAAAATTTTATCTCTTCGTTAGTTATTCCATCTTTTCCGCATGGTGACCTCCCCCTAGACATTTGCCTTCCGAAGATCTGAGAGGGGGACTTTCCCAATTTCGGCCACATTTTCTGTGGATACTCATTGCCTGTCTTTAATGCAGTGGTTTCCTTTGTCTTCTGCATCCACATGTTGTTGATAATTGCTAATGTATCCATCTTTTAGAGGCAGTTTCCCACCCAAGGACAAGGGTGTGTCCTGAACCTCTGTCCGTTCTTCCGACCTATGATATGGTCGTTGGCAAAATAAGGGTGACTTCTTATGTCGGAAATCTTCGGTAGCCATTGGTAATGACTATTGTTCATAATACAAACTGTGGCTGAGTTCAGGTCCGGGTCACAGGGATTTATGATTATTGTACAAAGCCGTTACAACTAGACAACGGATATAGTAATTGAACACTAAAGTAAAGGCTGGACAAATCGGTCGCTGGAAAATCTTCACATTCTGGGGAGCTAGAAGGGGCTCCTATTGAGACTCGAATTAGTGTTCTGAACATGGAATTCTTTATAGAAGCACTACACGTGTCCAGAACTCCTTCCAAATAAACCTTTGTCGGGTCTTCGCCTTCCCTACCACAGATATTATGTGCTAGTTGCATTTCATGCCTTCTGGTAGCTTTACCTCTGGATGCTTAATTAGCCCAATTTTTGTAAAGTAGGGTACCATGAAAACTGTATTCTAACGTTACAACCATGTTTCCCCTAGCTATCCTCATTAACGTAGGCATGTCACCGTGTACAAACTATAGGGATTGGTCTACCAGAAGATGCCGAACAATGAAGGTGTAATGAACTTAAGTCCGCAAATGAATGGTTTCCATTTTAGAGACCATTTATTCAATCATACTTCGTTACAGAGACGGTGGTCTAATATGAGCTGTACCACGCAGCCACAATACAGTATGTGTGGTTTCCTCCTGGAAGCTGGTACGTTTCGTCTTCCGTCGTGCCCTAGCGCCCATTTTTGCCATAGTTGAATCCGGTTCACTTTTCTTGCTGACTCCCCTTGTAGTGGATTTGAGACAGCGTTGTACACAATGGTCCCGTATTTGAATCGAGAGCTTACCGATATGGGGCTTACTTTCGGTAAGGCAAATGGTAACTGGCGGCGGGCAGCAAAGTTAGATCAGCAGACCTGTACCCGCCGAGAACAACCACAGCATTCAGTGTTTGCAACAGTATTTTACCGTTTGTCTAAGACAGGCTCGTTTCACGAAGCAGGAAATCATGAAGGACGTACCCGAAATTTTAGGACAAGAGACTTGGTGGAAAATGTGATTAACACTGTGGAAGGCGACCGCCATGTCAGTGCCATGCAGTTGGCCCGCCAGTAGAAGGTAAGCCAGACGACCATGTGGAACATTCTCCATGGCAACTGTTACTAACCCTGTCACTGATAGCGTGTGCATCCCTTTATTTTTTTGTCCATATTATTGCGTTCGTATTTCCATTTCCCATTTTTCTCGAATTACGGTTTACTGATAAACCTAAATTTCATTTGAATTTTCATCTCTATTATTTTTTCCACCGAGCAGTAAATATTTAAATTATGTTTTATAAGAATGTATGACGATTACCGTGAAAAGAAAATCGCACTTCTGTTAACCAAAATACATTTTTCACAATATTGCAAAAATATAAGTAGATAATTTCGTCTTTTGTTTCTTAACAGAGAGATCGGAATTTTGAAATAATGGCATAATATATTAGATGAATATAACTGAATTATATAAAGAAGAAATGAAAGAAATGGAAAAGTTCATACAGTTTGACAAAGGAATACAAATAAAAAATTACATTTAAATCAATTAATTAAATAAAAGTAAAAATTACCACACCTGAATCTGTTATCCTATCCATTAGACCACTCAACCAAAGTCGATAATTTAACTTTTTTAACGCTACTGAGTGTGACACAAAATTCATAAATTTTTTTCACTTACTCTGAAACGAGGGCTCACAGGGTGAAGGCGTGCAGTGCGTAACACTTGGGATCTTAACCTACACCACTCTATATACATAGTTTCAAAAGGCGATGGCATCGCACGGGACCTCTCCCTGTTAGCGTAGTAGCGGGTCGGCAATCAATATGTTAATCAACAAGATTGCTTATTACCCGCCTCCTTGCAGGCCTTCACACGGTGGATACACTGGTTCCCTTCGTGTCACCGAAGTTAAGCATCGTCGGAGGAGGCTAGCCTTTGGATGGTTGGCAGTCCGCGTGTACTGTGTGCTGTTAGCAAGCGAAAGCACTCAACCCTTGTGAGAACACTTGAGGATCTACTTGACTGTAAAGGTCACGAATCCTGATAACGGCCACGAGAGCAGTGTGCTGACCCCACACTCCTCTGTATGCGAATCTGGTGATGCCTTCGGGCTGAGGATGACACAGCGGTCGGTCGATACCGCTGTGCCTTCCGAAGCCGGAATTAATTTAAGGACTGAACAGGTTAACAGACTACTATAGAGACAGAGCAATGCCTTGAAGCAAGCCTTGGTACTTCTGATATTAGCCAGTAACTCGTTCAAGCTAATATCTAGTATCTACGCCAGAAATATAACTTCATTTAACTATTACAACAGTGTCCCCTGAAAGAAACTGTATCAAAAATAATTAAATAACATTAGATAGGAACCAGTGTCTAGGAAATTTTAATGTTAGCCGGACTCATTATTTTTAATTAAGCCACATTCATTGAGTCACGGGATCTATCCGCTAACGAAATAAAATTATAATGAGGTCCTCTCCCGGGTCTGAACTTAATAATGAATCTCTATCTTCGGAAATACCACTTTTCCCTTAAAAAACATATTTTATGTTACAGCAGTCGCTGTAAATAGAAAGGAGCCGCATTGGGCTGCATTCAGCTTCAATACTGCACAGTAATTCTTGTGATTTTCTCTCTTTGACTCATTTCTTCTTTCGAGTGTAGCAAGAGGGATTAGCATTAACGAGGGAAAACTAAATTAGGTTATTCTTGTTAAAACTCAAGATTAATTTTTCAGCAAGTATAAGATGTAGAGTACCTAATATTCAACCGAGGTTGAACAAGATGAAAACGCGTGTAAAAACATTATTCAAAGGAAACTTGTCGTATATTCCCGCTCAAGCAAGCCACCTTGTGGGTGAGTTTATACAAACATCAATTACTACCTTTGATAGTGATTGGATGTGAAGCCTCATTTTCACTGATCTATTAGGTTTGAAAATATGTATGGTGAAACGAGCTCAGCAGCAGCCAAAAATGGAAACTGACTAATATACACTGAAGGACTTTGATGCAGAATTATCTAGGAAGCGCAAGATAACACTAACTCAGATACGCTGTTTCATGAAAAGCTATCAGGATCGAGTTGCATGCAGCATACATAATCCACTGATTATAAAATTCTGCAGCTTGATGTGTTTCAATAGATGTCGCGAACAAACACATTTCCGAACAGTGGGTGTGTTTACACTTCGAGCAGCCGATTTATGGTCAAAATCGAAAAATCAAATAATAAAAAATAAAAATGAAGTTGTAAACAATATAGTAAAAAAGTTTAAGGTACATTTGTTACAAGAAGTCAACGTACGTGATGTGTATCAGAACAGACTCACACAACTGCTCAATGGAAGATCTACTAGACATAAAAGAAGAAAGGTTCAATATTAATATCATTTTAATACAGATAGAAAGTGAAATGCTGTGTGAGAAAAATACAACAAATCGGAAAAGGCGTTAAAAAATTGGGAACTTAGATATAAACGCTGAACAGAAAGTATATAATGAGTACTCATGGAAGACATCATTGGAAGCGAAAGAGCAATACTATCGCATAAGATAAGAAGGAAACACGATAGTAAGATCAGCACATACGACATCGTGGGACGCGTTTATAAGCAGAACTGAATGTCCATGAGAGACAGGATATAGAATTCAAATTCATCAAACACTGGCGCAAAGTAGGAAGAGATTCTGTAAACCTGAACGTAATATTTAACTGGATTGCACATTATAAAGTACTATGGTACAATTCAGAAATCAGAGAAGCAAACAATGAAAGCCAACTACAGGGAATAGGTTCTATTGATTTGATGGAACCAAAAACAGTTGTGAAAGAAATGAAAAACGGAAAATCACCTGGACCTGTTGTAATAAATTCTGAATCTACTAAAAACGGAGGAATTCTCTTAGAAGTAAGAATATTACATCTCTTAACGTTTGCTGGGTGAAATATTAACTACTGGAGGAGTGCAAAGTAAGTCATTATAATACATATAATACATAAATAATAATAATAAATAATAATAATAATATAATACATAAAAAGAGAGGGAAGTAATATGTCTAACTGCAGCTGTGTAAGCATTTTGAGCAATGCTTACAAAACCTCCAGCAAAGTAGTAAACGAAAGGCTTCGGATTCCGTCAGACATCATTTTAATGGAGGGACAAGCAGGTTTCCAGAAAGCAAGATCACGCACAGATGATACTTTTACATCTAAACAGATGATACAAAGCAGTCGATAACTCAATCTGGAAACTCATCAAGCATTTGTGGATACTGACAAACAATTCGACAGAATTTAAAAAGTCTATAGCACTAATGGAAGACGTAGAAATCCCACAGCTAAAAAAGTAATTGCGGAAAAAAACTTAAGTGGTGTGTGTGTGTGGGGGGGGGGGGGGGGGCGGGGAGGGAGGGGACGGAGGGGGGGAGTGTGTAGGCAGAAGGGTGAGAGTCGGGTGGGGAAGAGATGTGTGTGTCGGGGGCTTAACAGCAGAGCGGGTTTATTCCAGTGCTCAAAGACATGATCTCTTCCATCGTTGCAGATAGTCTGTGCTCCCGAACGACCATTGTGCTGAGCTCTGGACGTATCCGCGATTACTTTAATGAATATTGTGAAGTACAGCATCTTGTGTACTCACTTCGTTCCCATGATCATAATATAGTGAGACATTTGCGAATTTTTTCGGTTAACTTAGGAAATGACATTGAGCTTTACGGAATCCCCAACTTACATCTATGCCCGCACTTTTCCTCACGACATTTGGCTGAAAAAAGTGTCCTGCAAACCTAACTCCTTCTAACAGCTTTTATTCTGCAGCAGTAAACTGTCAAACTTCACTTCGAAGAAGAGTTCAATTCTACGAAATGAGATACGGTTTTCTTATTAGTAATTTGTCGAAGCATGCTAAAGCCAAGTCGATTTAACGTGACGACATTATGTATCATTATAGTACAACAGCTGTAAGTCGAAATTGGGGAGTGTGTTTTGCTGCAATCAAGTAAATTAAAAAGAATATTACAAATATGAAAGGAAATTGGCAGAACAAAACTACATGCTTTACGTACAAAAATTTACCGTGGATGTCATTCACTTCTACGCTCAAACGTGTCCCCATTCTGACTGAGGGGAAAGTAGATTGGTATAAAGTGTTACAGAAATGGCTGCACAATTAGATGATAAAAATGGGATTTAATTCGGATCGACTTTCAATACCAAAGCACGTTTTTTATGTGGATATAACAGATACTGTTCAGCGATCAGTGAGTAGAATAAGTCTCAAGCGTCAGGTATCACTTTCTTTCGAGGGTCATTTTCGATGGGCCAAACCCCATTATATAGCAGGGAGTAAGAGAAGATTCAGACACACATTCATTGCAAGAAACCTAATAAAGCTGATTTCACGGGTTTTGATTATCATACAGATTTAAGAGAGGGATACAAATCAGTTTAAAGGGAGTTGCGTTCATCACAGCTTTGTCTAGTCAGCGTGAGGGTGGCACAGACTTGCTGAACAAATTGCAAGGGACAACGTTACATGGAAGGGCTTGTTCTTCAGAGAGTGGCTCAAATAAAATTTCTGGAATCTGCTATCCATAACTAGCGAAGAAACTATAATTGTTCTTGTCCTCCTCGAACAGTATTATTTGTTTTCTTCCTTTCTATTGATCTTGTGTTTCTGGAAGAGACGTAATCGCACTCACAAAATTCCTCGAATGTATTATCCAAAGCTAGTGAAGAAACAGCAACTGTACTTTTTCTCCTCCAACAGTATTACCTATTTCCCTGCCTTTGATAGTCATTGTGCTCCTAATCTTTATTCTGATATTAAATGGAATTAACAACGTACATATAAAATTCGTCCAAATATCTAACATTGACAAATGTAAATGATACATAAGTGCTGCACATTCTGTTAGTAACATAGTAATGCTACACCTTGTTAATTAATTTACTGTTGGTTACTTAATGAAATTTGTTGAAGCAATTATAGTTACGAGGAGTACCTTTATTTTGGACTTGTTACTCTTCTTTCTCATGTTTATAGTTACGAGGAGTACCTTTATTTTGGACTTGTTACTCTTCTTTCTCATGTTTATAGTTACGAGGAGTACCTTTATTTTGGACTTGTTACTCTTCTTTCTCATGTGTTCCAATACCACCAAGCCCACATAAATTTTTTAAATAACTTCTTCTGGAAGAATCAGCTGTGAGATGGAATTCGTCAAACTCTGTTGTGCTTCAAAATATAAATTCTTGCTACTCTGTGATTGTAGATCTGTAGTAGTATTTTTTATCTACACTCCTGGAAATGGAAAAAAGAACACATTGACACCGGTGTGTCAGACCCACCATACTTGCTCCGGACACTGCGAGAGGGCTGTACAAGCAATGATCACACGCACGGCACAGCGGACACACCAGGAACCGCAGTGTTGGCCGTCGAATGGCGCTAGCTGCGCAGCATTTGTGCACCGCCGCCGTCAGTGTCAACCAGTTTGCCGTGGCATACGGAGCTCCATCGCAGTCTTTAACACTGGTAGCATGCCGCGACAGCGTGGACGTGAACCGTATGTGCAGTTGACGGACTTTGAGCGAGGGCGTATAGTGGGCATGCGGGAGGCCGGGTGGACGTACCGCCGAATTGCTCAACACGTGGGGCGTGAGGTCTCCACAGTACATCGATGTTGTCGCCAGTGGTCGGCGGAAGGTGCACGTGCCCGTCGACCTGGGACCGGACCGCAGCGACGCACGGATGCACGCCAAGACCGTAGGATCCTACGCAGTGCCGTAGGGGACCGCACCGCCACTTCCCAGCAAATTAGGGACACTGTTGCTCCTGGGGTATCGGCGAGGACCATTCGCAACCGTCTCCATGAAGCTGGGCTACGGTCCCGCACACCGTTAGGCCGTCTTCCGCTCACGCCCCAACATCGTGCAGCCCGCCTCCAGTGGTGTCGCGACAGGCGTGAATGGAGGGACGAATGGAAACGTGTCGTCTTCAGCGATGAGAGTCGCTTCTGCCTTGGTGCCAATGATGGTCGTATGCGTGTTTGGCGCCGTGCAGGTGAGCGCCACAATCAGGACTGCATACGACCGAGGCACACAGGGCCAACACCCGGCATCATGGTGTGGGGAGCGATCTCCTACACTGGCCGTACACCACTGGTGATCGTCGAGGGGACACTGAATAGTGCACGGTACATCCAAACCGTCATCGAACCCATCGTTCTACCATTCCTAGACCGGCAAGGGAACTTGCTGTTCCAACAGGACAATGCACGTCCGCATGTATCCCGTGCCACCCAACGTGCTCTAGAAGGTGTAAGTCAACTACCCTGGCCAGCAAGATCTCCGGATCTGTCCCCCATTGAGCATGTTTGGGACTGGATGAAGCGTCGTCTCACGCGGTCTGCACGTCCAGCACGAACGCTGGTCCAACTGAGGCGCCAGGTGGAAATGGCATGGCAAGCCGTTCCACAGGACTACATCCAGCATCTCTACGATCGTCTCCATGGGAGAATAGCAGCCTGCATTGCTGCGAAAGGTGGATATACACTGTACTAGTGCCGGCATTGTGCGTGCTCTGTTGCCTGTGTCTATGTGCCTGTGGTTCTGTCAGTGTGATCATGTGATGTATCTGACTCCAGGAATGTGTCAATAAAGTTTCCCCTTCCTGGGACAATGAATTCACGGTGTTCTTATTTCAATTTCCAGGAGCGTATTTTTGCTTCATTTTACTGACAGTGTTAACGGTAACCATAGAAGTATGCAGGGAAGCATCAACAACTGATGCGGTATATTGGTGGTGAATGATGCAACGGTCTCAGTCCCATTATCTTTGCTTTCGTATTGCTTTTTTGACACAAGACTTCGCTGTTAATGTATATTGAATGCTGCCAAATGAGTAGCGAATCGCTGTAATCTGTCACTTCCTGAAAATCAAACATGTGAAGAAGAGTCTATGGCAGGAAAATAAATCTCTCCAGTTGCGAAGTCCGCGCAAATACTTGTTCATTTGTATAGCGCTAACTTCCATGTTTCATTGGAATAAAATGGTCGATCATTTGTCGATTATGAGTCATACTATATTCGAAGTTGTATGCGCTCAACATTTATCCAACTGTAGTTGTACATCCATCCGCAACAAAGATTATATCAGTTACGTTTCAAATGAAGTTATTTATCATTTAAGTATAGCAGGGTGGATACACACATTCTGTAACAGTGCATTTTAGAAGGTAGTTTTCGAACGCAAATATTCTAGACGTTTTTTATCCTGCCAGACGGTTAATTACCTTTGACATCTGCAATAGTTCTATGTACCTCTCCTAAAAATTAATTCACCAATCAGTCTTCAAAAAAGCCACGACAATCTCTCTCTCTCTCTCTCTCTCTCTCTCTCTCTCTCTCCCTACCCATAACTCAGCTACACTACGTCCTAAGGCTACATCTATGTCCATTAATTTATTTGGGCATACTACTAATAAGATAAAAATATTCATGCACAATACTTACAAGTATTTCTTTTAACACATACTTACAGAAAGAAAAGAGAGATTTAACGAAAATCATATGGCATTAAAACTGAAACTTTATAAGGATCTAATGAATCTAATATGTCACGAAAAATACAGAAATGGAAATTAAAGTCTTCAGGATATGTGACGATAACGTAAATTTGTAAAATTACCCAACGTTTTGGAAACTGTTCCAAATGACCTTCCTCAGGGTGTTGTGCTAAGTCAGAAAACTGGAAAATTTTACGTACTGATAAGAGGTCACATATTCTAAAGAGTTTTATTGACAGTGACAGCGACTACATATGCTATAACTAATTAATTTAGTTAGTAATTGAAGTATTATGATGAGGAAAATGTTTGTGACCTATGTACATTAAAATAGATTGAACAGTTTCGTTTCTAATTTATTATACAACAAAAGGGGCAGACTTGGTGTCCTTCTCTGTAACCACTTCTTCTCTTGTCTAGATATATGTGAGATACCAATTTGGGCACTCTATGTAGTTTTTGTACAGTAATGATAATGTTTAAGTCCGAATACGTCGTCGTCTCATTGTAAAAGAACTTTAATCATTAGTAATCACTGCTGAAGATCTGTTTTGGGGTTCAGCATATAAATTACAGCGGGAAAAGATTAATTTGGTCATATAGCAATTACACACTATCAGCGCAACATTCTAGATAAATTTGCAGCTTTTCAGGTCTAACTTGCAGTTAAAATTTCATTAAATAAGATTTCCCATTATTCTTGCTGCCCAGTCTCACTCATTACCATAAGTAGCTCCTATTGCCATCCAGATCAACATAAAAACCGCTTTTCAGAAGAATGATTAATCGCATACTTAGAATCCCAATAGATGCAAGTGAAGAAAAAAAAGGAACGGAAATTACTAAATTAGTTCCCTACAGCAATGGGTACAATCATCCAATAACAGGTAAAGTAATCTATACAACAAAATTAAGTCAACCAACTCATGAAAAACCACCCACAAACAAGAATACCATATTTATAAGCCCATGTTTCCTAGGAAAGATTGCTTACCAAATTGCAACCTCTTCAAGACATACAACATGTAAATAAGCTTCTTCATCAACATCAAAATACAAAGTAAAATGATACACAGAACCAAAACCACTATACAGCAGTATCAGAAGGCAGGTGTATAGAAGCTCATTTGCAACACATGTTCAAGCTTCTACATGGGACAAACTGGTAAAAGCTTCACAACAAGACTTAGAGAACACATGGATGCACTTCGTCTTAACAACCTAAAAAATTCAGCTTTTCCACACCTCTTGTTCAACACAATCATTCTGCAAACAATAGAGAACAAAACCTCCAAATACTCCATTTTCTCAAAAAAGGTAAGATACTTTACGTTTTTGAAGAACCTGAAATCTTTATGAACACACATACAGCAGTTGACTACTTACTCAATGACCAAACTGATCTGAGATACAATTTTTTCCTTTAGAACTTCGAATACATACTAGTTCAAAACAAGTAATGAATCAAGAAACTCTACATTGCCTCCCAACCTTGGTGTCAATGTAAATATCCTATCACAGAATATAACCTGTACTATATTTCTAAATGGTGAAGCCCTCTACTGTTAACATATGTCAGTACTTTTATACATTTTACCTCAAGTTGAAACATATGGAATTTGCCTTTACTAACATGACAGACAGTATTAATGCAGGATCAGAAATATGTCAGCAGTTCATTTGAAATTACCTTCTTCTTTTAAATTTAAAGCTCATAGTCATATAAACAGCTGCAGCTCATTTCAAAGAGTATAACATTTATACATATTGCTTCCACCTGAAACAAACAGCTCAACTGAACACGCTTGAGTTCATTACAAATACTATAAATTTTATACATTTTACTCTTAGCTAAAATAAATATAATCTTCCCTTACTAACATTCGATGTCATGTTAATGTACGAACAAAAATAAGTCAACAGTTCATCTGAAGTTTTCTTATTGCTTTAAAGTTCATGGTCATACAAATAGCAGCATCTCATTGCAAGTATTCAAACTCTGTATTATTTTATTCCTGGGCGTTCATGTTAATGCCAATCTTGATTATCTTATTTGCTCTGTGTTATATATTAATATGTGAATATAAATAAGACATCAGATAACTTGAAGTTTGTTCTTGTAGTAATTCATTTATTCACTCGCTTTGACCTATCATTCTAATGCCAGTCTGATTGAAGTATTTGTCACATACACCGACTTTAATACACGCCAACAGAAAGAAATATAATCTCTGAGCAAATTAGGACTATATCACAGCTTGCCATCAAGGTTTTTGTAACAAGCAACACTTGTATATCACATGCTGGATGCTGTCAAAGTTACGCTATCACAGTGTAAATGCACACACACTGTGTGAAGTGATGTACCAACTGGCCATGATAATAGAAGCAGACAAATGGACTCTAACAGAAAAAAGCCACCCATACAGTCCCAGTATGTACAAAACTAAAACCTTTTGAATCCATATCGAATGATAGACAATACTTGTAGCGATACATTAAAGCCTGTCCTATCTTCTTGTCACAGAACCAGTACCCAGCATTATGCTATCATGTGATGTAACTTCCAGAAAACCTTCTGAAGATGAACCTGAAAAGGTTCCAAAACTCGTTAATGGAATAGTAAGTAACTATTCAAAAAGCGACTGGTTTCAGTTTTATGCACTTACATTATGTTGTCGTTGTGGTCTTCAGTCCTGAGACTGGTTTGATGCAGCTCTCCATGCTACTCTATCCTGTGCAAGCTTCTTCATCTCCCAGTACTTACTGCAACCTACATCCTTCTGAATCTGCTTAGTGCATACATCTCTTGGTCTCCCACTACGATTTTTACCCTCCACGCTGCCCTCCAATGCTAAATTTGTGATCCCTTGATGCCTCAAAACATGTCCTACCAACCGATCCCTTCTTCTAGTCAAGCTGTGCCACAAACTTCTCTTCTCCCCAATCCTATTCAATACCTCCTCATTAGTTACGTGATCTACCCACTTTATCTTCAGCATTCTTCTGTAGCACCACATTTCGAAGGCTTCTATTCTCTTTTTGTCCAAACTATTTGTCGTCCATGTTTCACTTCCATACATGGCTACACTCCATACAAATACTTTCAGAAACGATTTCCTGACACTTAAATCTATACTCGATGTTAACAAATATCTCTCCTTCAGAAACGATTTCCTTGCCATTGCCAGTCTACATTTTATATCCTCTCTACTTCGACCATCATCAGTTATTTTACTCCCTAAATAGCCAAACTCCTTTACTACTTTAAGTGTCTCATTTCCTAATCTAATTCCCTCAGTATCACCCGATTTAAATTCACTTCATTCCATTATCCTCGTTTTGCTTTTGTTGATGTTCATCTTATATCCTCCTTTCAAGACACTGTCCATTCCGTTCAACTGCTCTTCCAAGTCCTTTGCTGTCTCTGACAGAATTACAATGTCATCGGCGAACTTCAAAGTTTTTATTTCTTCTCCATGGATTTTAATACCTACTCCGAATTTTTCTTTTGTTTCCTTTTCTGCTTGCTCAATATACAGATTGAATAACATCGGGGAGAGGCTACAACCTTGTCTTACTCCCTTCCCAACCACTGCTTTCCTTTCATGCCCCTCGACTCTTATAACTGCCATCTGCTTTCTGTACAAATTGTAAATAGCCTTATGCTCCTTGTATTTTACCCCTGCCACCTTCAGAATTTGAAAGAGAATATTCCAGTTAACATTGTCAAAAGCTTTCTCTAAGTCTAAAAATGCTAGAAACGTAGGTTTGCCTTTTCTTAATCTTTCATCTAAGATAAGTCGTAAGGTAAGTATTGCCTCACGTTTTCCAACATTTCTACGGAATCCAAACTGATCTTCCCCGAGGTCCGCTTCTACCAGTTTTTCCATTCGTCTGTAAAGAATTCGCCTTAGTATTTTGCAGCTGTGACTTATTAAACTGATAGGTTTGTAATTTTCACATCTGTCAACACCTGCTTTCTTTGGGATTGGAATTATTATATTCTTCTTGAAGTCCGAGGGTATTTCGCCTGTCTGATACATCTTGCTCACCAGATGGTAGAGTTTTGTTATGACTGGCTCTCCCAAGGCCGTCAGTAGTTCTAATGGATTGTTGTCTACTCCGGGGGCCTTGTTTCGACGCAGGTCTTTCAGTGCTCTGTCAAACTCTTCACGCAGTATCTTATCTCCCATTTCATCTTCATCTACATCCTCTTCCATTTCCATAATATTGTCCTCAAGTACATCGCCCTTGTATAGACGCTCTATATACTCCTTCCACCTTTCCGCCTTCCCTTCTTTGCTTAGAACTGGATTTCCATCTCAGCTCTTGATATTCATACAAGTGGTTCTCTTCTCTCCAAAGGTCTCTTTAATTTTCCTGTAGGCAGTATCTATCTTACCCCTAATGAGATAAGCCTCTACATCCTTACATTTGTCCTCTAGTCATCCCTGCTTAGCCATTTTGCACTTCCTGTCGATCTCGTTTTTGAGACGTTTGTATTCCTTTTTGCCTGCTTCATTTACTGCATTTTTGTATTTTCTCCTTTCTTCAATTAAATTCAATATTTCTCCTGTTACCCAAAGATTTCTATTAGCCCTCGTCTTTTTACCTACTTGATTGTCTGCTGCCTTCACTACTTCATCCCTTCAGAGCTACCCATTCTTCTTCTACTGTATTTCTTTCCCCCATTCTTGTCAATCGTTCCCTAATGCTCTCCCTGAAGCTCTCCACAACCTCTGGTTCTTTCAGTTTATCCAGGTCCCATCTCCTTAAATTAGCACCTTTTTGTAGTTTCTTCAGTTTTAATCTACAGTTCATAACCAATAGATTGTGGGCAGAGTCCACATCTGCCCCTGGAAATGTCTTACAATTTAAAACCTGATTCCTAAATCTCTGTCTTACCATTATATAATCTATCTGATACCTTTTAGTATCTCCAGGATTCTTCCATGTATACAACCTTCTTTTATGATTCTTGAACCAAGTATTAGCTATGATTAAGTTATGCTCTGCGCAAAATTCTACTAGACGGCTTCCTCTTTCATTTCTTCCCCCCCCAATCCATATTCACCTACTATACTTCCTTCTCTCCCTTTTACTACTGACGAATTCCAGTCACCCATGACTATTAAATTTTCGTCTCCCTTCACTACCTGAATAATTTCTTTTATCTCATCATACATTTCATCAATTTCTTCATCTTCTGCAGAGCTAGTTGGCATATAAACTTGTACTACTGTAGTAGGCATGGCCTTCGTGTCTATCTTGGCCACAATAATGCGTTCACTATGCTGTTTGTAGTAGCTTACCCGCACTCCTATTTTTTTATTCATTATTAAACCTACTCATGCATTACCCCTATTAGATTTTGTATTTATAACCCTGTATTCACCTGACCTAAGGTCTTGTTCCTCCTGCCACCGAACTTCACTAATTCCCACTATATCTAACTTTAACCTATCCATTTCCCTTTTTAAATTTTCTAACCTACCTGCCCGATTAAGGGATCTGACATTCCACACTCCGATCCGTAGGACGCCTGTTTTCTTTCTCCTGATAACGACGTCCTCTTGAGTAGTCCCCGCCCGGAGATCTGATTGGGGGACTATTTTACCTCCGGTATATTTTACCCAAGAGGACGCCATCATCATTTAATCATACAGTAAAGCTGCATGCCCTCGGGAAAAATTAGGGCTGTAGTTTCCCCTTGCTTTCAGTCGTTCGCAGTACCAGCACAGCAAGGCCGTTTTGTTTAATGTTACAAGGCCAGATCAGTCAATCATCCAGATTGTTGCCCCTGCAACTATTGAAAAGGCTGCTGCCCCTCTTCAGGAACCACGCGTTGGTCTGGCCTCTCAACAGATACCCCTCCGTTGTGGTTGCACCTACGATACGGCCATCTGTATCGCTGAGGCACGCAAGCCTCCCCACCAACGGCAAGGTCCATGGGTCATGGGGGGGGGGGGGAGTTTATTATATCAATGCATTAAATAACATCGAAGCATATCAGTTCAAATTAAATAAAGAGAATAACATCATAAAAAATAAAAATGACAGGAAAGTTGACGAAAAAAGCCCTTAATTCATAGATACTTTTCCCAAGGGTACGTATAAAGAAAAAAATCGCATACAACGTTGTAAATGAGCTGATCAGATATTCAATTAAAGACGAAAATGTGAAGCAGATGATAAAAGGAAATGAAGGGAATATGTTAAAAAATTTTTGAAAGTGTTTTCCAGACATTGTGATAAGGCACAAGGACAATTCCATAAGTGATACCATCAGTTATGAAAGTACTTTCCACAGTCACATACCATTAGTGATGGCAATTTAGCTATCAACAGAGTATGTTGTATAAACATTAAAAGATCTCTGTAAACATTTTTCTAGTTCAAGAGCTAAATCGCAAGCACTAGTACTTAATAATGAAATTACTTACTTTCTGGAGGTAATATCGGATGAAGTATGTAACCCAGATTGATGTATGAAAGGAAAACGCGCCAGGAGGTGATTTTATCTGAATAGAGGTTATTAAAGCTGGATGAAAGGTAATACGAAATAAACTCCCTAATCTTTTTACGGAATATTTGCTGATGAAGACTCTTCTCGAAAAGTTGAACACTTCTACGATTCTTCTTCACAAAAAAGAAGGCGAACAAGACATATATCGTGAGAGAGCTGGGAGGCTCGTCCCCATAATGTGTGAGGATTTTATATGTTTTCTGCCACTATAAATAATTCACCTTCACTGTACTGGAAAAAAGATGAATGAGTGTGCTGGACGTGTAGTAAATAAGATCTTTGACTCTGTGCTTAAGTTCATATGTCATTCGGTTACTCGCCTGTCAGTTGTTGAGCGCTGGGGCATTGTCATATGAGGCATAGCAGCGAACAGTTGAGTTGTTAGAGAAGGGGATTTGATATTTGTGAATCTGAAAGAAATTACCTGCAATAATTATGGGATGAAAACTCGTTTGTAAATGTATGTCATTGCATTTATTGATGGAGAAAATTTTGTGAAGGAATTTTTCAAGGTATCCAAAGCGTGCACAATAACAAAATGTTTGTTTGTCGGGTCTATGAGCTGAAAGAAGCCTTTGTTCCTCAGATAACTGATAACATTCATGATTAGTGTTAATTTGATCTCTTTCTTTTTACTATGCCGCAGACAAGGCAATTGGTTGGAAAGTATGTAACTTTTGTATTGAGAGAATTCCATATTTTAGGAGTCTTCTTATGTTGTTCAGACTTCAACAGTCAAGGACATTCTTAGCAAAAGGTAAGTTACTCTCATTTCTGTGTGATATCACTTTGTGCTGTTATGGGGAAACAGTTCATAGTCAAAATTATCAGGCGTTGTGCTAAGCTAGTAGATCAATTTACAGTGAACAGTGTAGGTACTCTCAAACAATGTTTTATATTCTGCGTAGAGCAGTATTTCATTATTAAAGTCAGAAATTATTGAGTTTCATTTAAAAAGTTTCCACTGAATATAGAGTTAGTTACTTTTGGCATTTAATTAGAACAGTTTTCATTATTTCAGTTTCAGTATTTCATTAAGTTTAAATTTTCGTTTCATGACACTGTTCCCCTGGGAAACACAATGCCAACCAACAATCGGTACTGCTCAGCGGTTGAATACGATGACTAAAGCACACGTTACACGAGGAGAAAGGTTTTGGAAAGGAGACATTCATTATTTTCGTTCATAGATAATTTCTTTATATAAAGCTTACACATGTCGACCAAATTCACCTAGGATATTCCTCTAGTTTTTCTGTGACTACGTAGGTAGACTGCAACACAGGTTCTCGAAATGAAATCAGCGCTACACATATATGTACAAACATTTTGTATTTTTTCTTTCAGTTGTGTTTGATTTTGCGTGAAATTTTCTTTCCAATAATATTGATTGTGAAGATCTTTGTTATGTAGAAAATATTACATACTGTCTTTTAAATGTTTGAGTGTTAGCTTGATCTTTAAGCAGATATTTCTGTTCCACGAAAGAACGTATTACTTTCGGTTAATTAACTAAAAATGTCACTTCACGCAAGTACAATAGAAATTTTGTTTGGTAATTCTGTTTTTACGTTTTAACATTTTACCTAGCAACAAAGAATTCTATCGTTCTATCAGGTCGCAAACAATAGCCCAAAGTAATGACACAATATTTAATGAAATGGAACAAGTACAACAGTCGTTATACATAAAAAAAATTGTTGAGATTTCAGGGAATGCGAGTAACTTACCAACAAAGATGAATTCTTGATTAGTAAACACCACAAACCACAAAACCAAATTTCAAATAACGAATCATCAACCGACAAGCCGCTTCAGCCATGTGTAATTTCGCAATTACCAATTATTCAGACAATCGATTCGGGTTTTCCTTCCAGTTCTTTCGATCAAACAGTACACGAGCTTACATCTGGTGTTGATAAACGCACTCGCTTGTACAGAAACCAGCAAACATGAACGATGAAATCAATAATCCGTGAAAGAGGTGCTACTAAAGATGAAAAAAATAATAGAACAAAATGCAATTCCACGAGAAGGAAATAAGTAAAGATATCCAGGATGTTGAGGACAAATAGCAAAACCTTCCCGTAGAAATCCGACAAGAAATTAGAAATGACTTACAACCCATAATCACCAGTTAGGGACTTGAAAACAAAGTTTTAATGTTTCACTATAATGTTTATTAGCTTGTTGTGAACCGGCTTTCGGCTTCTTAAGTCATCGTCAGATAACTTAATAGTGAAGTTGTATGGACTATCTCTTTAGTATTATGTTGCCTGACGATGACCTAAGAAGACGAAAGCCGGTTCGTAACGAACTGATAAACATTATTGTAGAACATCAACATTTTCTATTCAAGTTATTAATATGTCTGTGTCCATCCAAGAGCCGACGGAATATTCCATAAATATTATTACGAGGTTTGAGGCCAGGATACACAGTCTTGACTCTGAGAAAACATTTAAAAATTACACAACAGTACGCCAAAGAAGAGCTGCCTGCAAAAATAAATACCGCTGTACCGAGCGTAATAGTGTCGCAACTCACAGAACATCACAACCTCCTTCCATCACCGTCAAAACAATTAACAGATAGGCGCATTAAAACTGAACACCGATGAACAGAAAGAACAACTCAGTGTGTTAACGAACAATGCTGAGGACCTGATGACACTGGTGGGAAATTTATCCACAAACACAGACAATGATTCCGATGTCCCACATCTCGTCCAGTTTTTAAGTACAATGGAAAATCAAGCATTCAGAATTTTAAAGAAAGTCAGACCAAAGACAATCAACAACAGGAATAATACTTAAACAACAAGCGAGAGTGGTTGACATTTACCGAACGCAAACTAAATGGTAATGACGACACCAATAATTTGTGATGAAAATACCATCTCGTGGCGTCTTGGTGACTCTCCGAGGGAACAATGTTTTTCGCCAAGACATAATAGTAAGCCGCCCGTCAGGCACAATAGAGAACATTCCGGCTGTCACCGAAACAGAGACTGTTACAGAGGCGGTACACAGTCAAGACCGAAACAATTATAGTGACGGAGACAATTTCGTAGTAACGATCATAATGAAAGTAATCGAGAGAATAGACACTATGTGAGCCAGCACATTAAACTGGGTAACTACAGGCGCAGTTCGTATTCTAACGAAGAAAACTTTCATAGATCAAGCCAACAGAATTCACGACAAAACAGGAATTACGGAGACAGTCGTAAAAATGGCCAATATTATCTAAATTATAACAGACAACAACTCATTTAACGTTATCAAATTGCTAGTAGATCAAGTCCACCACGAGACGTTGAAATAGTTGAGGTGAGACTGTCTAACCCTGCCAACAATAAGCGGCGTGGAAATAACACAAAGTAATGCCTCGCCACCCCGACAGCTGACGACATTATAGACAGTATTGATACCATCGCTGCTGAAAGTAAATTTTGTACGTCTTGAAGACATAAAAGGTATTTTGTTACAGGATTCAGATAGGACACAGAACGATATCGCTCATCAAGTGATACAAGTTCGTCTGTTGTTGTTCATACATGCAGTCCCATTTCTGTGACCAGTGAAACTGTTTTCAACAGATATACTATGACGACAAATTGTCGTATCTTACCTTTACACAAAGTCAAACTACAAGGAACTATTTTAGACAAAAATGATGATGTACGACATCAAACTTGTTTGGATTTCACATGTCATGGCCATAAATTTATGATGTGTTTCTTAACTGTACAGCTTTTGTCAACAGAAATGATGTTGGGAGTATACCTTTTAAATGAAAAAATAGCAATTTAGGACTTTAATAATGTCAAGATCATCTTAGAAGCTGAAGTCAAGTCAATTATTCTTGAAGTAAATAGAGTAAATTTGAAGTTTGGATCTCAAGACAATTTGGGGAACTGAATCGACTATACTTTCTGATAGGCCATGAGCGCATTTTCCACTTGAATTCTTTTATGAACAAAGATGTTGTTTACGTACTTCTCGTGATAACATTGGTTGGAAGACAAAGATACACATTTTGAATCAACATCTCTCTGTTGGCCACGGTCTAATCCTTCTCAATACCTGAACTGAGAGATCAATAAACTTTCCAGATTATACTGTCACCACAGCATCAGAATTGGAATAGGCACATACATATGTTTCAGAGCACTTTAAACGAATTTACACATGATTCTGCTTCACTGCATCCCTCTTGCTTATACTTGAGAACAAACAGTCACCAGACCGAATCAGAGAGATCCTACCATTTCTTAACACACACACTTTATCACAAAGAGGTAATAGACTTAGCAGTAACCAACATCAAGAAAGCTGTAAAGCGAAGGAAGAGGTCAGAACAAGCTAAGGTAAATGTCATAAAGCTATGCATTGATCAGAAAATACTTGAGAAATCCTATCCTTCGTCATGCAAAAATAAGCATGTGAGTAGTAAGTTTCTCTTGACGTACAATGGACCTTAGAAAACTCATAGAACAGCACATTATAACGCAGTAAAAGTGGAAACAATGCATACTGAAACAAAATAAAGGGCTATATCATATAACACATATCAAACCATTTGCAGAGTAGTGACTGTTGTATTTAGCCAAGGTATTATTGTCTTGAAAACTAACTGGAATCTTTACTGGTATGGCGTACGTTTCTGACGTGCTATCTTCTTCATGACGTGTTGTGACATTTTCCTTTTTGACTGTACTGTGAGTGCATTATCCTGCTGAAGTATGTACTTTTATAGCGACAAACCCATATGTCTTCAGATTATATTATGACAGATATGACGATATGCATTTATCTTTAAGTGAATTTGGCTATAATCCTTACAGTCCAGATTCATGAGGCATATTTCCACATGACAAGTTTTATACTACTGTGTGATTACACTAGCCAGAGATGGAAAACGTGAATCAAAACATCTTGATTACAATAAAGATTTATTTTTCTAGCAAGGTAAGTATTTTAATGGACAATGTGCTACCAAACCATAATCGCTTTTTCAGATATTTTTTACTTCTTCATTAATTTTCTTGCCATGAATTTGGGTAATGTGAAATGAATGTAATTTTGTTTCATTATACGATTACTGCTTAACACAGCTATTTTGTTGCGTGAAATTTTGCATTACACAATTAGTGGTGCACTAATGTATCTTTGGACACTGAATTCTTATTGGCAATTTTTTGCGAAACTGTTATTTGGCATTTTGTGATGACATATTTTGCTTTAGTTGCTGCGTTGTTTTTATGCTGAAGCTTTTTGTGTATGATCTGTCTTACTTAACAATGTGTGCTTCACTTTGTTTGTTGGTTTACCATAGTAATTTTTTGCTGCATGTATGTAAATAAGATACCTTGCTACATTGCTTTTCATTTGTCATGTTCGTATGTGTTTGATAATGAATCTGGCTGCATTGCTTTTCTGATGAAATATTTTTGTGAATATACGTATATTGTGGCATCTATAAGATTGTGGTAGCTCACTTAGGATAAGCATTTACTGTTAGAGGTTCTAAATAAGCTAAATGTCTGACTAGAGGTCAGATTATGTGTGAAATATTCATGCAAATATGCATGAAGAATTCTAAAAAAATGGATGAAAAGGGTCGTAATATGCAAGGTCAAACAATAAAAAAACATGGTAGTTATAGCGTGCATTATATTCCAAAAACGAATCCATGCATATCAGTTACGGGAAATAGCACCGGCCACGAGAAAAATCGGTACATTTAGAACGCTCATATCTTTTTCTGAATATTTTCTGTTAGAGGTTTGGAAGGAGAACTTTCTGGGACTATTTCTTAAAAATATGCAAAATGGGAACGCATACGTGTTTCGAGAATTGTTTCTTCTTTGCTATTTTTGTCATCTACAAGGGGATGCGATGCAAGTGAGTCGCAGTGAAACAATCGATATGTACAGGATCCACTTCGAGATATAACGCACGCCGAGGATCACGATCAGAAACTCCGTAATATTTTATTTAAAAAACAACATAAAATCATGAATTTTTGGACGGCATTAATTTTAATTAATACTAATGGACCAAAGAATCACTTACAGTTTATTTTCCAATTTTGCTGTTATTGTAAACATAAACGACCAAGTACTGTTCCAAATGTTCGATAGTAAGATTGTGTCTTCAATAACCCAAAACATTTTTATAAGCAGAAAAGGACCCTTTTACCTCAACTGAGGTAACTGTGCAGTATTTGAATTTCGGTGCTATGTTAGCACTTATTGTTTCTGGTAAATGCTACCCCTCCCATTAATAAAACCTTCAGGTTGGCACAAAAGTTCAAAGCCGGGTTTATTGTTTAAAATGTTTTCAAACTTTGCTTGGGAATACCCCTGGCAATGAGGAGTTCTCTAGAATAACTTTATTCAGTAACCGGATAGATTCATTCAACGCCAACCCTTGAGTTTCAAGCTTTTTAATACTTGCAGGTATATGGGAAAAAAATCAGTGCTAATCACAGCAATGTCTTTTTTAATACCGGAATCATTAAAAGCTTCCTTGGAATGGCAAACTGCCAAAGCCTCTTCTCTATCGAAGTCGTTTATAGCCCCTACAATGGCCTCGAAAGGTACACTGTAAAACTACACAGCTTCGATCCACGTACCCAAACGAGTTACCACAGGTGCGGGAGGTAAAGGCACATATAGTAGTTTTTGTTTATAGGCCTTGATGCGAGTAGGAGCCTTTAGAAACACTTTCTTTGTGGATGAAATCAGTTTATTTACATTCACAAATGTAGAATGTACTTCTTCATCAAGGTGAAGTACTCCAGGAGCAAAGCACGTCACATGAGCCGCATTGGGATAAAATACTGGGAAGGCTTTCCTTGCTTTGATCAAACAGGGAGCAGCATCTAAAGCAAACACGAACACTCTCTTATCAACAAAAGATTCTGGAACTATTTTTCCAACACCCTCATTTACAAATCTGGCGATCGTAGGGTGATTTACTTTTTCAAGTTCTTTTGAGGCCGCTAAATAGGAAGAAGAAGGCTCTTCTTTCAAAGCACCAACATTTATATTCACAATGCAACGACCATAAGTGTCTGTAGTTTCGTCAACTGAAATCCAGATAATGCTGGTCCTTGGCTTCGTTTCGTATATCTTCCAGAACATTTACGTAAATGGTCGGTATATAATTTTTATACAATGTTGATTGATCTGGTATATTTTGATTTAAGCAGTATTTGCGCACAAAGCGTTTGAGGATAGGGTTTGTAAGTTTGTGAAGAGGAATATTGCTTGCAATGAATGCTTCACATAGATCCATGTAGAATCGACATTTTTTGTTACCTTTGGACGAATCCTTGCTACTGCAACTTGCTGTTGTCATAAGTTGTTTTCGTGGTCCTTTGTTCTACATTCCTGCGATATGACGACTTGTCTTGATATGCTGGTGTATTTAAAACTTTATTTTTCATGAAATGTTTTTCTCGCAAACTCGACAGTATAAAACAGTTCCATCATACGTAAATGTTCCAGGATGATAAAGTGTCAATGAAACGACGTTTCTTCTTTTGGGAGGCACGGCGCACAACGCGTTACATACTACACGCCGTAAACACATTCAGCTGAGTACAAGTAAATAGAAAACTAAACTGAAACAACGGGCGGGTGACTAAAAGCTTGCGTAGTTCTATTTAATTGTTTCCGATGCGTATGGTATGGCAGCTCTGGGGATCAACCGGGGGCGCGGATGCAGGAGAATTGACGCTGTCTGCCTGTTCCTGTTCCTCTTCCTTATGGTTTCCCTCGGCAGTGGGCCCATGGTTGGCGATAAACACAGTTCTAGGTCGCAGTCAGTCTGTGAGACATCAAAACTAGCTAGGGAGCGCGCGTCTAAATTTTTAAAATATTGTAAACATACAGCGAAAATAATGCATTATCGCTAGTTTTTAGTTAAAATACGCAATAACCGGTGAAATATACAAATGCATGTAAAACAAGCAAATGGATATAATCCGGTCTCCAGGCGTGACTAATAATAAAATTATAAAAAAAGGTAGAGGAAAACAGTACAATGAGACTATAGCAGGTGCATCTAGTAATGAGAATGAAATGAGTACAGTGAAAGAGAAGTAGTAAAATGCGCGAGTGCACAAGTCAAATAAAATTGTATACATGCTTTGATTGAAGAAAGATCTTGATTGCAATGTTGAGATATAAATGGGTATAGGCAGGTTGAATAATGTTTAGTTAAACACATGTTCCATGAACTACTTTGCACGATAGATTGTAATTCACATCGTAAATTAATTTGTACACATGGATACATTCTGAACATTTCTAAGTTTTTTATTCATTTTTTACAGAAAGAAGAAAGATACACAGGATAAGTTTTACTTTGCTGTCTGTCAGATATTTTATGTCACTGGATAAGGAATCAAAAATTTTTGTTGCAGCATTGTGTACCCTTTTTATGCTGGAGACGAACTTACTGTGTAATAATGAATATAACGTTTCCTTCTTGTATTGTGACTGTGTACCACAATGTACTTTTCGAACTGTATTGGATTATTTGGAATGAATTTCATGAGGTAATTAATACACTGTGCTTATGATGATGTGATAACGAAATATTTCAAGGAAGTTTGCATATGATCTGTTTTGGCCGGTACATTGACACAACGTTTTTGACAGTTAAATTGATATAAAACGTATTATTATGTGAAGACGACGTTTGTGTCAGATAAATAGGGTGTTTCAGTGAAAATATAAATCCATGAAGTATGAACACAGTGCAGAAGTTAGAAATCTGATCAGTAAATTAAGGTAATATGTAATATTATGATAAAATATCACCCACAGGCTGACAGAGTCTTTCATTTTGAAGTGCACTCAATTCCTTCCTTTTTCTTTTACGTGGACTATGGTACATTTGTTTCTTTGTGTTTATCTGTGGTCTATACGTCCTCTTGTTCTTATGTTGTGTGGGTCTTTCTCATTTATGTATTTTTCTTACCACTACTCTCATGTTTCAAAAATTAGTCGTTATTTCCATGTCATCAGAATTTTTCTAATTAAGTAACATAGGATATATTATCGTTAGCACACTAGATTTTCTTGTACATTTTCACGGGCATGTGTCACCTTCAGAGGATACGGATGTTTTGTCAGTTGCTCAAATTGTTAAAATTTACTTTTGTACTTTGCACAATTTGTTGCATGATTGTATGTGTATATACGTGTTTTCCAAGCACGGTGGTCATTGTAATCTATAAATATTCATTTTTTGTATATAAGGTTGATGTTACATTTTCATTCAATGCATTTCACCACTTCACATATTTGGTAGCCATAAGGTCATAGTTTACTGTATATCAAAGCTTCATATTTTTCTTTATTTCATCTAGGTAATTTTCTGGTCATTGCTCAGATAGACATTATAGCACAGACAGTTCAGATTTTTGTAATGTAAAAAAATATTAAATGAAATTTCAAGAAATTTAACCGACTTTTGCACACACTTGAAGGAAATAATTCAAATGGACATATCAGTTGTGTGTGGTAAGTAGCTTCCCTGAGGAAGTTACATTTATGAGTGTTATAGTCAAATGCCTTATTTCATCAATACTTCAAGAAATGTGCGAAAACTCTGCTGAATCCATTGCTGTTCTTAGCCATATGATTAATGACAAGAGACATTAAACAGTGTCATCGTTGCTGCCAAGTGATGCAATATTTTATCCTCAAATCTATTCCCGTACTAGCCTCAGGAGAACTGATATGAGACATTAAAGCAAATCTTCGATGGTTACAAGTAATGTAGTATTTACCTACATTGTATGAAGCTTGGCCAATAATACATGTGCTCACTCCCTGTACAAAGAAAATCTTCATATGTAAAACACAAATCAGAGTATTCTCTTGTACATCTTGTATCCTAAAGTTCAAATATTTGTGACATTATTTGCAATTTTAGCATATCCCAATCACTTTTTCGATTTTTTAAAAATTATATTCTTCTTGACATATCACAGCTAAGACAATCACTATGAAATTTTTTTCTGGAGGGCAGGGTATAATGCTAGGTTTTCATACGTTTCCTGCCATTGTAAATATTTCACCTTCACTGTCCAGGTACAAAGATGAATGAGTGCAACACACGAGTTGTGAATCAAAACATTATCTCCCTTGTCTTTGTGTTAAAGTTCGCTTCCTCGCCTGTCACCTGTGCAGCGCTGGGGCATTCTTATCCGAGGCATAGGAGTGAGCAATTGAGTCGTTAGCGAAAGAGATTTCATATTTGTGAATCTGAAATTATCTTGAACAACGTATTATGGAGATTAAAATTTGCCGGGAAACATATATTACTGATTCTAATGATGGACAAGATATTTTGGAGGAATTTTGAAGGTAATCAGTGCATTCCAAAAATGAAACCATTATTTGGCTGAATTATTAACTAAAAGAAGCCTTTGACTCTGAAATAACTGATAACATTGACGATTGGTGTTAATTTGATCCCTTTGTTTTTATTATGAACAAGCAACGCAATTGGTTGGAATCTCTGTAATTTCTGTATTAAGAGAATTTCGTAATTGATAGTGCCGTCTTATGTAGTACAGCTTTTTTGACAGTAATCAGAGTTTAATTTTCCAACAACGTTTTCCTTTAAAGTGAAATCCTCCTCCATTATTCTTAGTAAAGTTTTAAATTAAAAGAGAACTAATTTAGTGGTCAGTAGTTTATCGTTTCCTTACCTGGTGTATGTGCTGAATTCCATTTGCTTACGCAAAAGGCAATACTACAGACACAAAACAAGTCTGTGCATGAGGTAAGTTACTTTTACTTCAAGGCAGATCTGACTTTACATTCCTATGGGGAAACAGTCCGTAGTCAGGATTGTCATTGTTGTGCTAAGCAAGCAGATTAATTTACAGTGATCAGTGTACGTTATTTCGAACAGTTGTTTTTCTTATGACTGGAGCAGTATTTTATTTTTCTGAACATTTCAGGTCAGAAGATGCACTTCCTGTCACAAGACTTTCGTAATATTCTTCAGGATTGAGTTCCATTTCAATAGTTTTCACTGAGTACCCAATTAGTTAGTTTTGGCACTTATCTACAGCTGTTTTCATTATTACAAATGCTATATTTCATAAGTTTAAAATTTTGTTCCACGACACTGGTCATGTGCGCAACGTAGGGTCAAACAACTGTTAGTATTGCTCAGCCGTTGAATAAGATATCTAAAGCAAATGCTATCGAGAAGAAAAATTTTGAAAATAGAATATTCTATATTTTAATATGTGGCTAAAGTGTTACAGAAAGCTTACACTTTTACTGAACTACCTCTAAAATTAAAATCAAGCCGTACAAGAAACTGTCGAAAATCACCCATGCAAAGGAACCAGGAGGCCATAAATAAGAATATAGAACAATGAACCATTCAAAATGGAGTCGTGACTGTGTGATATGCATTAGCTCATAGTGAAGACTGGACAGAAATTTAGGCGCGGTTAAGACAAAATCTGTGCCAACAGCTTTTGAGGAGCAAGGTGTTGGATAAATCACTGTTAGTGTACCTTCAACAGGACAATGGAAGATTTAAAAATATTGACGGAGTAGCTCAGAGCCGAACGGCCAGATGTAAATGTCCAACGGGCACAACATTTCGGCAAGCATCCACATTGTCGCTATCATTTGAGCTGAGGAACTGACCTCTTGGGGTCTGGCGCCTTGCTTTTATGTTGCCCCATGCTTCCCTCCTGCCCATCTCAAATCTGTAATTTATCCGCCGTTTGCATCCACCATCTATCTACCCCCCATCCCCCTCACCCATTCCTCTCGCCAACACATTGCCCTGTCCTCGGTCCTCACCGAGTTTCATGTGCTGGCCGCTCCTCTCGTGTTCCTCCGTGTATCCCCAAGTCATTTCATTGTAAGTACCTCGTTCCTCTTCTTAATCAAATTGAGGGTTCCCCGTCTTTGCTGAAGATGTAGCCGCTATAGTATGATCGTAAGGCGTACCATTTGATTCCAGTAGGCAATGTCCTTCGACTATCGACTTTTTTGTGCTGTAATATAGAGTGCCATTGCTGTTCTGGGCAATGAAGTTGAACAGTACCTACCGTGTAACCTACATGTGTTTGCTACATTAGCAACGTATTTGACAGAACCCGGATGTCCATACTCCGAGATCGTCTTTTACATTAGCAAGCAGTTTAAGGTCTTGACATAGTGATTCCTTAGAATTCTTCCTATCTTTCGGGACAATGCATCTCAAAAAGGAGTAAATTCAGTGGCTGCGTCTTCCTGAAGCTCCTTTTCTGTTTCCGACGGCTGTAGATTCGGCGCAGACGCAGAGCTCTTCGAATTTGACTGCCGGTGTTAACTTTTTCTGGAACACCGTCCTCAGACGTTGAAGTTCTCGTTCGAGACTTCTACTGTCAATGAGGTTAGGAACCCTGTGTATCAATCTGGAAATCTGTGGTATGACCTTATGGGACCAAACTGCGGAGGTCATCGGCCCCTAAGCCTACACACTATTTAATCTAAGTTAAACCTACTTACGCTATGGACAACACACACGCCCATGGGGGGAGGACTCGAACCTCCGACGGGGGGGGGGAGGGGGGGGGGGGCGAACGGACTGTGACAAGGCGCCTGAGACGGCGTGGCTAGCCCGCGCGGCTATGTATCAATATTTTGGGCTCGGCGTATAGATCGGTGTGCGTCTTTTTCCGGTACAGGCTGTGCCAATGTGATATATGGTATTGTCTTTACCAGGACATCCAGAAATGGGAGCTCTCCACCACTTCGGATTCCATTGTGAAACCGATATTCTGGTGTGCGGAGATGTATGAGGAAGTCAATCAGCTTATCTCTTCCATCTGGCGATGTGACGAAGGTATCCTCTAGAAACCGTAAGAAACAGACATGTTTGCACTGAGTTGATTTCAGGGTTTCTTCCTCGAAATATTGCATTTACGAGTACATTTTGGGGACTGTTAGTGAAAGTGAACTCCACATAGCAACTCCCTCCGTCTGATCAAGGTACCCACCGTCGAAAGGAATGTGTGTCGGCGTGCCTTCGAAAGGTTAGTCGTCTCTAGGTCCAACTGCTGGCCATTATGGTGTACGTTCTGTTGTAAACGCACTCTGTTAAAACGTGAGACCACGTCGAAGCTCTTTCACAAGGATGTCAGTCTCCTTACGCTTAAAGTTGTAAACTCGCCAAAAATAGTCCGTCGACTTGCGAATGAGATGTGAAGAACTCCGGGTATTATGCTTAAGCAAATACCTCGGGTACTTAGCGAGTGTGTACGTTGGGTCACTAAAGTTACTGTCAGGGGCGCTAAAGGCACTCTACATTCGTGAACTACCGACAGTCCATAAAGTATCGGTGGAACTGACGGTCTCGGTGGTAGCTTCTTAATACCCTCATCAGTGAAGCCAGATTCTTTGAGAAGCATCTACACAGACTTGGTGGAATAAATTTCTATTTTGTGAAATACACTCTCTCATAGCAGGGGACCGATTTTCTGAATGTAATTCTGGTAAGATAGAACAAACAAGACCACTGCGACTGTTAGAATTCTTTATTGGCGAAGTCGGCCGGTTTCGCAAATTAAATTTGCATCTTCAGATGCTTCTCTGTATACAAAGGGGTAAAAGAATCATAAATTTAATCATGCCAAGAAACTGACAAATAAAAGCGATAAGGTCTGTGTCTACCTACAGTCAAAATATTAAAGGTTCTGTTTAAACCGGTTAAAGCCGTTCCCAACATTTATATCTAGGCATTTAAAATTTCTGACTCACAAATGAGCGAGTGTTTATGATAAAATGAATGAGGGGCTAAGGCTATTCCCAACCTAGGAAGGAACCCAGTAAAAATTTCACAGTAGCTATTAAAATAATTTGTAATAAAATGTAATTGAAATAATTAACAAAGACGCTGCATTTGTAACATTGAAAGAGAAACAGTTGTCAATAGTATCACACTGTACCTCCTCTGTAGACAGCCTTTTAAGGAAGCACTGCTGTCGCCCCAGCAAAAAACTGCTATCTCTGGCGAGGCCTACACGGAAAGCCACATCTGCGCAGTACTGCAAACATTAAGTAACCAGATACCTCGATTGCAACGTTGGGGCCAACCTCAAAGTAAATAAGCAAAGAGGGAGAAAACGGAGAAATAAGGAAACACCGTATATTTTCAATTTCCCCTTATAGTACCAATTGAGTGGAAAGGTAACTGAAATACGACCTATATTCACGAATGAGTTAATAGAAAACCGATAACGATCCTTATACTGTAGACAAAGCCTAGAACGAAACAAAGAGAACTAATCTAGCGTAAAACTGAAACACATTTACAAAGCTGAAAATTAAGTAAGACAGAATTACGCCACTTGACCCCTAGCGGGCAACGGTCCCGACATGGGTCCTGAGACTAATGAGTGTCCGAATCTGACACACTGAGCAATGTAGTCCACGTTTCACTGCCATACTGCTCGTACAATGCAGTCCTCCAACCGCATTTATTCAGAAATTTCTTCCTCATATTAAGGCCTATGTTTGATGCTAGACTTCTCTTGGACAGTAATGTCCTCCTTGCCACTGCTAATCTGCTTTTCATGTCCTCCTTGCTCCGTCCGTCATTGGTTATTTTGATGACTAGCTAGCAGAATTCCTTAACTCTGCATACTTTGTGATCCCCAACTCTGATGTTAAGTCTCTCTCTGTTTTCACTTCTGATACTCGTCATTACTTACGTCTTTCTTCGATTTACTCTCAATACTTATTCTGTACTCATTACGCTGTTCATTCTATTCAACACACCCTGTAATACTTCTTCACTTCCTAGATTAAAGCAAAGTTATCAGCGAATCTTATCATTGATACCCTTTCAGCTTGTATTTGAATCTCACTCTTCAATATTTTATTTCCATCATTGTCTCTTCGATGTATGGACTGAATAGTAGAGGCCTGCCTTGCCTGCCTTGCTCGCTCGTACACAAAGCACTTCGTTCTTGGACTTTCAGTCTTATTGTCCCCTCTAGCCTCTTGTACACACTGTATATTACCCGTCTTTCTCTGTGGCTTACTCATCTTTTTCTCAGAATTTCGCACAAATTGCACCATTTTACTTTTTAGAATACTTTATCTAGGTCGACAAACCTATGTCCTCAGTTTTCTTCCATTCTTCTGTAAATTACCTTTGAGATACATGAGCTCTTACCCTGACTATGCAATGATTCTCGCACTTGATATGTTTGAAATTGCATGGATGATGTTTTTCCGAAACTTTGATGGTATAAGGCAGAAGAGATAAATAACATTCCATCACATTTTCTAAAATCATTGAGGAAAGCGGCAAAATAACGACTCTTCATGTTGGTTTATTACACCACTGGCCATTAAAATTCCTATACCACGAAGATGACGTGCTACAGACGCGAAATTTAACCGACAGGAAGAAGATGCTGTGATATGCAAATGATTAGCTTTTCTGAGCATTCACACAAGGTTGGCGCCGGTGGCGACACCTACTACGTGCTGACATGAGGAAAGTTTCCAACGGATTTCTCATACACAAACAGCAGTTGACCGGCGTTTCCTGGTGAAACGTTGTTGTGATGCCTCGTGTAAGGAGGAGAAATGCGTACCATCACGTTTCCGACTGTGATAAAGGTGGGATTGTAGACTATCACAATTGCGGTTTATCGTATCGCACCATTGCTGCTCGCGTTGGTCGAGATCCAATGACTGTTAGCAGAATATGGAATCGGTGGGTTCAGGAGGGTAATACGGAAGACCGTACTGGATCCCAATGGCCTCGTACCACTAGCAGTCGAGATGACATGCATCTTATCCACATGCCTGTAACGGATCGTGCAGCCACATCTCGATCCCTGAGTCAACAGATGGGGACGTTTGCAAGACAACAACCATCTGCACGAACAGTTCGACGACGTTTGCAGCAGCATGGACTGTAAGCTCGGAAACCATGGATGCGGTTACCCTTGACGCTGTGTCACAGACAGGAGTGCCTGCGATCCTGTACTCAACGACGAACCTGGGAGCACGAATGGAAAAACGTCATTTTTTTCGGATGAATCCAGGTATTGTTTACAGCATCATGATGGCCGCATCCGTGTTCGGTGGCATCGCGGTGAACGCACATTGGAAGCGTTTATTCGTCATCGCCACTCTGGCGTCTCACCTTGCGTGATGGTATAGGGTGCCATCGGTTACACGTCTCGATCACCTCTTGTTCGCATTGACGGCACTTTGAACAGTGGACGTTACATTTCAGATGTGTTACGACCCGTGACTCTACCCTCATTCGATCTTTGCGTAACCCTACATTTCAGCAGGATAATGCACGACCGTATGTTGCAGATTCTGTACGGGCCTTTCTGGATATAGAAAATGTTCGATTGATGCCCAGGCAAGCACATTCTGCATATCTCTCACCAACTGAAAACGTCTGGTCAATGGTGGCCGAGCAACTGGCTCGTCACAATACGCCAGTCACTACTCTTGATGAACTATGGTATCGAGTTGAAGCTGCATGGGCAGCTGTACCTGTATACGCCATCCACGCTCTGTTGGACTCAATGCCCAGGCGTATCAAGGCCGTTACTACGGCCAGAGGTGGTTGTTCTGGGTACTGATTTCTCAGGATGTATGCACCCAAATTGCGTGAAAATGTAATCACATGTCAGTTCTAGTATAATATATTTGTCCAATGAATACCCGTTTATCATCTGCATTTCTTCTTGGTGTAATAATTTTAATGGCCAGTAGTGTATGTATAAGACTGACGTTATACCGTCAGACTTTCGGAAAAACATCATCCATACAATTTCAAACATAGCAAGTGCGAGAATCATTGCATAGTCAGGGTAAGAGCTCATGTATCTCAAAGATAATTCACAGAAGAATGGAGGAAAACTGAGGTCATAGGTTTGTCGACCTAGATAAAGTATTCGAAAAAGTTAAATGGTGCCAGTTGTGCGAAATTCTGAGAAAAAGAGGAGTAAGCCACAGAGAAAGACGGGTAATATACAGTGTGTACGAGAGGCTAGAGGGGACAACAAGACTGAAAGTCCAAGAACGAAGTGCTTTGTTTACAAGCGAGCAAGGCAGGAATGTAGTCTGCATACTGATAAATAAAATGAAAGACATTACTAATCAGAAAACTCTGAACTTTAGACTGTTATACTGTTTCTTTTGTGAGGGGGATGCTAGAAACCGGTTGGTGAATCTGTAGTAACTGTTTGTGGTGCTTGTTTCGGAAATTGGAAATATGTGGTAAGGACTATGGGATCAAACTGCTGAGGTCATTGGTCCATAGGCTTACTCAGAATTTAATCTAACTTAAACTATCTTATGCTGATGACAACACACAAACCCATGCCCGAGGGAGGATTGTAACCTCCAGGTGGGGTGGGTGGTGGGGGTGAAGAGCGGGGGGGGGGGGGGGGCTCACGAACCGTGACAAGACACTTAAGAACACGCGCCTTCCAAGCGCGGCTAGTCGTTTTCTAAGCCAGTGGGCCGGTCTTAATCTTTTGAAAGTGGTTAGATTAGTACAGGCAATATACCAGTAGTACAGAAGCAATTACTATTTTGAATCTGTTATTGCGGATTAAAACTGAGTTAGCAACCGTTATTTAGGTTTCGATTAAGGATGTAGCAGTGCTTACAAGCTAGGTCCCCCAACCAACATTACCGAGGAAATATACTCTGCAATACCTTTTCCACTGGTCTCCAAGCGGTTTTTGCCATGTCCTTTGGATTGTGGTCTCAGCCACGTGTCGATTATTACGCAGTCAACGGGCAGACATCGCGGACATACGCCAAGAAATTTTTGAACCCATAGAGAGTTTTCAGATTGCTGAACTTGGAAAGAAGGTGAGGAACTTGTGGTGAAAACCAATTTTAATAATATCAATTCCACACAAATAGTAAAATTATACCAATTGACGCTGACGTCAAAGAACCGGTTGATGAGAATTTGTGTTACGGCCCTAGCAGAAAGCTACTGGCCGGGCGACAAAATAAGTAAGAAGCATAGTAAAATCGGACCGAGGCGCTTTCAGTAAGGAAACAACACTTTCAAAACAAATCTTTAGACTTATAGAGACTTTCAGAGCGAATATTAGTTTAAAAAAATTTCGGCAGGTCAGCGAACCGTGGAGTGACACCTAGACAGAGGAAAAATTATAAACAGTAGATCAGGGAAATAGCTATGTATACGACGTAATTATAATTGTAACGGAAATGAATTGGATGTAGGCACAGCGTGCAGCCAAGGAATGGAATCGTAGATGGACCAAGGAAAATCTTCTCTAGATTATAAGAGGTAAGAAAAGACTGAGTTGACGTCAGAACAGAAAGTGTCTAGAAGACATTCAGAATCGATACGGATACATGTAATCAAAGATTATAATGCATATTGAAGTTGGGTGCAACTTCATCAAGCTCACATAAAATTTTAATGTTTGAGTGGGGTAGTGGTCAACGTTGACCCAGCAATAAATTAAAATACACTCCTGGAAATTGAAATAAGAACACCGTGAATTCATTGTCCCAGGAAGGGGAAACTTTATTGACACATTCCTGGGGTCAGATACATCACATGATCACACTGACAGAACCACAGGCACATAGACACAGGCAACAGAGCATGCACAATGTCGGCACTAGTACAGTGTATATCCACCTTTCGCAGCAATGCAGGTTGCTATTCTCCCATGGAGACGATCGTAGAGATGCTGGATGTAGTCCTGTGGAACGGCTTGCCATGCCATTTCCACCTGTCGCCTCAGTTGGACCAGCGTTCGTGCTGGACGTGCAGACCGCGTGAGACGACGCTTCATCCAGTCCCAAACATGCTCAATGGGGGACAGATCCGGAGATCTTGCTGGCCAGGGTAGTTGATGTACACCTTCTAGAGCACGTTGGGTGGCACGGGACACATGCGGACGTGCATTGTCCTGTTGGAACAGCAAGTTCCCTTGCCGGTCTAGGAATGGTAGAACGATGGGTTCGATGACGGTTTGGATGTTCCGTGCACTATTCAGTGTCCCCTCGACGATCACCAGTGGTGTACGGCCAGTGTAGGAGATCGCTCCCCACACCATGATGCCGGGTGTTGGCCCTGTGTGCCTCGGTCGTATGCAGTCCTGATTGTGGCGCTCACCTGCACGGCGCCAAACACGCATACGACCATCATTGGCACCAAGGCAGAAGCGACTCTCATCGCTGAAGACGACACGTCTCCATTCGTCCCTCCATTCACGCCTGTCGCTACACCACTGGAGGCAGGCTGCACGATGTTGGGGCGTGAGCGGAAGACGGCCTAACGGTGTGCGGGACCGTAGCCCAGCTTCATGGAGACGGTTGCGAATCTTCCTCGCCGATACCCCAGGAGCAACAGTGTCCCTAATTTGCTGGGAAGTGGCGGTGCGGTCCCCTACGGCACTGCGTAGGATCCTACGGTCTTGGCGTGCATCCGTGCGTCGCTGTGGTCCGGTCCCAGGTCGACGGGCACGTGCACCTTCCGCCGACCACTGGCGACAACATCGATGTACTGTGGAGACCTCACGCCTCACGTGTTGAGCAATTCGGCGGTACGTCCACCCGGCCTCCCGCATGCCCACTATACGCCCTCGCTCAAAGTCCGTCAACTGCACATACGGCTCACGTCCACGCTGTCGCGGCATGCTACCAGTGTTAAAGACTGCGATGGAGCTCCGTATGCCACGGCAAACTGGCTGACACTGACGGCGGCGGTGCACAAATGCTGCGCAGCTAGCGCCATTCGACGGCCAACACCGCGGTTCCTGGTGTGTCCGCTGTGCCGTGCGTGTGATCATTGCTTGTACAGTCCTCTCGCAGTGTCCGGAGCAAGTATGGTGGGTCTGACACACCGGTGTCAATGTGTTCTTTTTTCCATTTCCAGGAGTGTAGCTCCAATGCCCTGGTTTCGATCAAGGTTTCTGGGAGGTATCTCTGTGTTATAAGACAAATGATAGAAAGGGGAATCTTCCGAATATTGCAAATTGGAACCCCCTGTACCAATCCCAGTTTACTGGAATATTTGACTTGCAAGAGCAACGTTAGTTCTGTATCAAGCCGGCCATCTGTCAGTGAAAGGTTGCCTGGACTAAAGCCTACCAGGTGTCATTGAAGTTGTAAGTCGACGCAGGTTGAGTTACCTAAATGTATGCTAACTAGTCTTGTCGTCTGATATAATTTAACTACATGTCCTCGAAAACAATGAAATACGAATTAAATGACGACTAAATGACACAAGAATCAGAATGAATTCGATCTACTACATTAAAGTGACTCATAAATCATCTGACAAGCAATAGCATTTCTAAAGTAAAAATTTAGCACGTCGACTAAAGGATAAGGAGTAAGATTCTAATAATCGTATGTCAAAATGAAATAACTACATCACGAAGTTTACCTTGATTGTCACGATGTTAGTATAACAGACTAGAGACGGAAATGTGTTGAATCAGTGCCTGGAGTTGAAAGCACGTTGACCACACGAATCTGAAAGCAAGTCTTCAGAGTGAGGCCTGAACTTACAGAAGTTCTTCAAGTCTTCAGAGTGAGGCCTGAAGTTACTGAAATTCTATGAAAATGACATTATGGTCCCTATGGATCATCTTGCTGTCACGCCTCGATACAACCATATCAGCCTGCAGCTGGGGACATAAGTCGCTGCAGAATCATTCATTGGCGCCGCACCAACGACCCGCACCCAAGGCTAAGTTGAAGTCCTTTTTGTCCTTGAGTTCATGTGCTCGGAGGTGGAAGAGGGAACTAAGGGCAGAGAAGAAAAGGTCTAATGGTAAAGGCTTCTGGTGGCAAATTCCGGTGGCCAAGTCTTCTGAAGGTGATCTGAGATGGTACTGACAGATTCTTAAAAAGAAAGATTTGTATTTCCGGGTTTTATATTCTTTATTTTGTATGGATTAGCCAGGCAGTGGATATTCTGAGTGCTGACCAGTAAAAGGTAAAGACATTCCTTAAAAGATGCTGGCCTCCTTCAATAGGTTTTGCTTCAGCTGGCTGAGCTGGAACGAGCTTCCTACCATTCCATACTGTATCTCTTTCTATGGCCAATGAAAGAGTCACCTCGTCGACATAGAAGGGTCACTCTAAAAGAAATGCACACTATTTTTGTAAAAATACAGTTTTCAATCTGCATGTGTGAAAGTTTTACAGTGTGTAGATACATCCTTCCCGCTTGTTTTCAAACTTAGTTCAACCTGTTCCCGTGAGTTGCGCCGTCACAGCATGTCTTCAAGAGGGCTGCTACCCTTGACTTTCGTCAGAAGCAACGTGCTGTCATAGAATTCCTGTGCTGTGAATCCAAGACAGTGGGAAACATCCACAAGAGGTTGAAAAAGGTGTATGGAGCTGCTGCTGTCGATCGCAGTACAGTTAGTCTGTGGGCAAGCAGGTTGCGTGATGAAAGCGGGGACAGCAATATTGAGGATTGTCCTCGCAGCGGCAGGCCTCATGCTGTACACACTCCAGACAGTGTGCAGAGGGATAACGAATTCGTGACTGCTGACAGACGCATCACAGAGAACGAACTGTCACGCTACGTTTGGATAGGGGAAGGACGTATTTGCAGAATACTGAAATTGTTGGCGTTAAAAAAGGTTTGTGCCAGGTGAGTTCCCAGAATGTTGACAGTGGCTCACAAAGAAACAAGAAAAACGGTATGCAGTGAACTTTTGGAACAGTACGAGAATGGTGGAGATGAATTTCTTGGAAGAATTATGACAGGTGATGAAACATGGTTCCATCATTTTGCACCAGAGATGAAGAGGCAATCAATGGAGTGGCATCATGCAAATTCACCCAAGAAAAAAAAAAAAATTTAAAACCACAGCTTCTGCTGGAAAAGTTATGGCTACAGTGTTTTTCGACTCCGAAGGACTATTGCTTGTGGACCTCATGTCAAGTGGAACCACCATAAATTCTGATGCATATGTGATGACACTGAAGAAACTTCAAGCTCGACTGAGTCGTGTTCGACCACATCGGCAAAAGCAGGATGTTTGGCTGTTGCATGACAATGCACGGCCACATGTCAGTCAAAAAACCATGGGAGCGATCACAAAACTCGGATGGACAACACTGAAACAGCCGCCTTACAGTCCTGACCTGGCCCCATGTAATTATCATCTTGGGAAACTGAAAGACTCTTTTCGAGGAACAAGGTTTGAAGATGATGACTCCCCTGTGCACGGTGCGAAACAGTGGCTCCAACAGGTTGTTCCTGAATTTTACCGTGCGGATACACAGGCGCTGGTTCCAAGATGGCGTAAAGCTGTTGAGAGGGATGGAAATTATGTGGAGAAATGAAAATATTGTTCCTAAAGGATGTATCTACGCACAGTAAAACTTTCAAAGATGTAGAATGAAAGATGGATTTAAAAGAAAATGGTGTGCGTTTTTTTTGCAGTGACCCTCGTAGTTCGGAAATGCCTGTTGTTTACAAAGATGTTCCAGACTACGGCAGTCATAACATTTTGTAGATGTTACCTAAGACGTTCGGTGCATGCCTAAGGGACTCAACTTACTAATTTTTTTTTTTTCACAACAGTGCCATTTCCAGACACTGCTAAAATGAACATTTCTCTTTTCTCCACTTTCGAGTTGAAGAAAAGGTAAAATAAAAACAGTCGCTCCTGGAGGCCGTACACCATGAGGGATCGTATTTATATTGCCTGTGGCGCATCTGGTGTCAAGTTGCGGCATCTAGAGAGAAAGAATGGTCATCCGAATGGAACTGACGTGTGCCTCTGTCAATACACCTTTCTGAGAATCCCTCTGGGGATTGTGTCCCTGATGGGCTATATGACTTTGCTGTACACTCGAACACCGGCTGATCATCCTAGCGTGGCTTCAAAGTGGTTTCACATGTATACAGGGTGGTCCAATGATAGTGTCTGGGCAAAATATTTCACGAAATAAGCATCAAACGAAGAAACTACAAAGAACGAAACTCGTCTAGCCTGAAGGGGCAAACCAGATGGCTCTATGGTTGGCCCACTAGATGGCGCTGCCGTAGGTCAAACGGATATCAACTGCGTTTTTTGAAATAGGAACCCCCATTTTTTATTACATATTCGTGTAGTACGTAAAGAAAATGAATGTTTTAGTTGGTCCACTTTTTTCGCTTTGTGATAGATGGCACTGTAACAGTCACAAACGAATAAGTACGTGGTATCACGTAACATTCCGCCAGTGCGGACGGTATTTGCTTCATGATACAGTACCCATGTTAAAATGGACAGTTTACCAATTGCGGAAAAGGTCGACATCGTGTTGATGTATGGCTATTGTGATCAAAATGCCCAATGGGCGTGTGCTACGTATGCTGCTCGGTATCCTGGACGGCGTCATCCAAGTGTCCTAAACGTTCGCCGGATAGTTACGTTATTTAAGGAAACAGGAAGTGTTCAGCCACATGTGAAACGTCAACCATGACCTGAAACAAATAATTATACCCAAGTAGGTGTTTTAGCTGCTGTCACGGCTAATCCGCACATCGGTAACAGACAAATTGCGCGAGAATCGGGAATCTCAAAAACGTCTGTGTTGAGAATGCTACATCTTTTTTTCAACATCGATTGCGCCCGTATCATATTTCTATGCATCAGGAATTGCATGGCGACGACTTTGAACGTCGTGTACAGTTCTGCCCCTGGGCACAAGAGAAATTACGGGATGATGGCAGATTTTTAGCACGCGTTCTATTTAGCGACGAAGCGTCATTCACCAACAGCGGTAACGTCAACTGGCATAATATACACTTTTGGGCAACCGAAAATCCACGATGGCTGCGAAAAGTGGGACATCAGCGACCTCGGCAGGTTAATGTATGGTGCGGCATTATGGGAGGAAGGATAATTGGCCCCTTTTTATTGATTGCAATCTAAATGGTACAGTGTATGTTGATTTCCTACGTAATGTTCTACCGATGTTACTACAAAATGTTTCACTGCATGAAAGAATGGCGATGTACTTCCAACATAATGAACGTCCAGCACATAGCTCACGTGTGCTTGAAGGGGTAGTGAATAGCATATTTCATGAGAGGTGCATTGGTCGTCGAAGCACTGTACCATGGCCCGTACGTTCACCAGATCTCACGTCCCTGGATTTCTTTCTGTGGGGAAAGTTGAAGGATATTTGCTATCGTGATCCACCGTCAACGCCTGACAACACGCGTCAACGTATTGTCAATGCATGTGCGAACATTATGGAATGTGAGCTACTCGCTGTTGAGAGGAATGTCGTTACACGTATTGCCAAATGCATTGAGGTTGACGGAAATCATTTTGAGCATTTATTGCGTTAATGTGGTATTTACAGGTAATCACGCTGTAACAGCATGCGTTCTCAAAAAATGATAAGTTCAGAAAGGCACATGTATCACATTGGAACAACCGAAATAAAATGTTCAGACGTACCTACGTTCTGTATTTTAATTTAAAAAACCTACCTGTTACCAACTGTTCGTCTAAAATTGTGAGCCATATGTCTGTGACTATTACAGCGCCATCTATCACAAAGCGAAAAACGTGGTCTAACTAAAACATTCATATTTCTTTACGTACTACACGAATATGTAATAAAAATGGGGGTTCCTATTTCAAAAAAACGCAGTTGGTATCCATCTGACCTATGGCAGCGCCATCTAGCGGGCCATCTGGTTTCCCCCTTCAAGCTAGACAAGTTTCGCTCTTTGTAGTTTTCTCGTTTGACGCTTATTTCGTGAGATATTTGGCCCAGTCACGATCAATGGACCACCCTGTATGTCCAAACCATGACATTCTGAACAAAAATGTAATCTACGGTAAATAACTACTGATAGTGTCTGGTAGTGATATGAATTTCATTGCTCAGTACTGATTAATTATTGCGATTCGGTGTGTCTTTATATTCTGATTTATATTAGTTATGGGACCGTTTAAGAAAAATTGGTTGCGTAACGAAGTAGTTAAAGTAGTGGGTCCTAGTCGGTGACCCGACTGTTGATCCTTTCATCACAGCACCTCATATGCACACTTGGTACGTGTTTAACTCCGAAGTTTTCAAGATATTTCAACAGCCTTCCTCCATTCGTGTTCTGTCCCCAGATGACTATGTCTTATTTATTGGACTGAAGGAATGGCTATTTTATACAGATTAAAAATCCGAGAAGTCTTACTGCAGCAGACATCTACTACTGCCAGGAATTCCTTCTGAAACTGCATTTAAGCCTCGCATTGCAGAGTTCTTGGAAGAGGGCACCTCTTACCAATGTTACCGATTTTCTGTCCTCCTCCATTCATTCGTAGAGTATGGGAAATGTTACTGCCCACATGCCACTGTACACATCCGCATCTCTCTCATCTTATTCTCATGATTAGTACGAAATACATGCAGATGTAGGTGCATAATGACCAGTATTCTTTGAATGCTGATTATCTAAATTTACTTAACAGGGTTTCGTGACAACTGCTCTCTTTCTTGTAGTGATTCTCATTTCAGTTCCTGGAGCCTTCCCCACTATTGCTCAGGTGACATCAACCGGTTACAACCCCATCATCATTCGTTCAATGTTAATTACTATAGTTACCTGATAAGGAGTCCAAACACAAGAACAACAGAGTAACGCTTCAGATACTGTGTCATCTGGAATCGGTTTTTCGACACTCGCAACAATCGGAGTCTTACGTTTGTGCATTGCACGCAGTATCACATTTCTATAAAAAATGATTCCAATGGCTCTAAGCACTATGGGACTTAACACCTGAGGTCATCAGTCCCCTAGACCTAGAATTACTTAAACGTAAATAACACACATCCACGCCCGAGGCAGGATTCGAACCTGCGACCGTAGTAGCAGCGTCGTTCCGGACTGAAGCACCTAGAACCGCTCGCTCACAGCTGCCGGCTCACTTTTCTTGCATGACTGTGTTTGGAAGTAAGCGTCAAATGGTAGTGTGTGCACGATTTTTAACTAATGTAATTATTTTTGTATTTACTAGAACTATGTACTCCCTGTCTGACGCAGGGGGAAGACGAGCATAGTGGCCAGTGCTGATACAATGGCCATTCGAATGTATGAGTCAGAACAGTGCTGCAATCGTACGGCAGCTGCATAAAGGTGTGTCAGGAAACGCCTTTTTTTACGAATAGTCATTTGAAAGAGCCTGGATACCTAACTGTCTCGCATTCACGTGTTGTTTGGTTTGGAGACCTTCGGATCTAAGTTAAGCTCTCACTTCACATCTTTACTACAAACTTATGCAGTAAGTTAAGTATTTCTTACATTACTGTTTTGAAAGAGTATATACGTAGTGACAAGTTCACATGTCAACAAGCAGTTCACCTAAAGCTGCCACGAACTAACAAAAGCTTTTGTGAAATAGTGTCGAGGCATACACAATGTGGATCCTGTTGCCAGTATGCCCACCCTGTTTTAATCTATCTTACCTGTTTTTTCTGTAATTTATTTGCAGAAATATTGAATGTAACTATTACAAACGATGAATCAAAGTAAATAATGACATTAATAATAAATATAATAATTACACAATAATTATTATTATTAAATAAGAAAATAATGTTTTCCCATACATACATGTTGCACACAACCCAAGCGCAAAGGACAGATTCAGTAATGACATCGCTAATGTACGTAGAGAGCAATACAGGCAGTGAAGGACAGCACGCCTTCCAAAATTTCTGAAATCGCCTATTGAGTTCCAAGGAATGTTTTGGAGAGTTTTCAAGAAATAAATCTACGTTCTAATCACTATAAGAATGTATCTGTAGGTTTCCAGTTCATTTATACCCTAAAACCAGAAAAGTGAATCTACGAGCTTCTCAAGTAGCCATAACAGCTAAGTATCTGAGATGCCCATCATTTCAGTTACTCGAGAGGAATAATTTTTTAAAATTAGAATAAGGAGACCAGAAAGTCTGCAAACAGGTAGATTTCTTGTTTGCGGCAAAGGCTTTATTGACTGAGGTTGAGATGAAGTGTCCACTATGTGTAATGTGGCCCCACAAACAGTGTGAAGCTATTGCTGATGACTTTGTAAGAGGTCCATGAGTAAGGAATTTATTGCTAGCGCACTCGAGCAGATTTAATTTCGATCGATTGCTCACGCGCTGCCTACGATATGTAAGCTATAAGAGTATCTCAGACCAGAGAGCAGTGTTGACTCCAGTAGGAACTGTGTGGCAGATGTAGTAGTAGTAGCGAGCAGTCGTGTGTATCGAGTTGGCTGGGCCGGTCGTGGGGAGCGATGGCGGTGCCTGAGAGATGTAGTATAAGGTAAAAGCAGACTCGCGCATATGTAATATTGTTACATCAAGTCCCATGTAAATGTTTTAAGAAAAATCTCTTAATAATAATCTTTCTTATAAAAATTAACTTTTGACAATCATTCATCTCAACTTAAAGAATTTACTAATTTCTCCAATCCATGGGCATCCCGATTATTGTAAAGAAAAAACTGTTGTTTCTTTTATACATGACAAATCTATCGGACAGCATTGCACTGGGCTGCGCCAGAAAAATTTCATATAGGAGCAGATATATACGCGTTATCCGGCGACTTCACTGAGGTAAGAATTTTCAATTTATTCAGTATGATCTTTCAGGGCCATGACGCAGCACTGCTGACGTCTAAATTTACCAGTTTAGATTCACAGTCAGTTAATTATTGAAAGGTTATAAGTGATCCACAATGTTATTGAGAAGTTAGTCAGATTGCATTATTGGTAGATTACGATGTTTGTACTGTTGGGAGGTTACAACTTTCTGCAGAAAATTTGTACCTAAAGTTTTTTGAATCACTTTACTGCACTTTTCCTCGGTAGTAATAACTAATTAATTCTCAAAAAATAGTTATGTAATTATTTTTTTGCTATCAACATGTAATTTAAAAATTAAATGATTTCTTTTTTCCTTTACAAACTTTTTCACCGTTACTAGTGATTTTCTCAATTTAGTTACCAATGTGACCACTATGGCGTAACCTATCGGTCACAAGAGTCACTTGCGTATTTTTTGGGCTATTTTCTTTTTCCAACTATAACGAAGAAAATCAGTCGGTAAGAAAATGGCCCAATTTTACACCCAATGATTTTGGAGTTTCCAGATCGACTGAAAGTTACATAAAAAAATCTCCAAACCTTAGAATGGTCATTACGACTGCCCTTCCCGTAACAGTGTACTGCTGCGTCACTATAAGTACCCCAGTCTTCTGATATAGTTCAGACGACCGTTAAATAGCCCTCAAATACCGTGGTACCAGAACTAGGTACAGCGGCTCTTCCAGTAGCCGAATTCTTCTGTTTGTGCATTGCTCTTAGTTTAGTTTTTACCGAACCACACCTTAGTCACACACGTAACTCCTCTATTTATTTTTTCCTTTCAAACAGTCATGTTCACGTATAGGCATGGCTGGAGATTGTAATCTCTGCGAGATCTCGATGAAACGGAGGTAAAATGTTTTTGAAGCAAGAAAAACCTGTATGTACATATTTAAGAAATTATTTTGAAAACGAGTTATAGAAACTGTTCGTTATGAAGCTTCCAATTATCACGTACGTCTGGTCGGTCTGGTACCTCTTTTCAATTTCCTTTCTGTGCATTTAACTTCGTTCTCTGTATTTTATGAGGCTTACTCTTCCAGATCGATGGCGACGTCAAGTGCAGGGCAACAGGGTAACAGCAACGTGACGCCACACGCTCAGTCGGCTTAGTGGCAGCGTCGTAGCGAGGTTATTTGCAACACCGCCAGCCGAGCAACAAGACGTCAATCTGAAAGACAGGCTCGCGGATGCTGAAGTATTCCGCTGCTACGAGAGAGCCAAGTTATTAATTCTATTTGGAAGTTACAGGGCCTTCTAACGAGGAAAATAATTTGTGCCAGTTTATCAATGGATAAAAATAGACCGGTTCTACGTGTTCCAGCGGTTAACGTAGTCGGCTTAAGAGAGGACGACATTTTACAGTAATTGAAAGTTCGCCGAAAGCTTCGTATTCATGAAAATCATGGAGATTTCAAGAGATCTAACGGACAGTTTTGTGGATAAGGCCGGGCTAGTCAGTTCGATCGAAACGTTGCGCCTACAGGCATGCAACTCCCAAAAAAACCTTGCGCCGCCTCAACTGCATCAAAGCTAGTATACATCCCAAGCAGCCCTTTCCAAATAAGGGAATTTGTTATCATTTTAGTACATGAATTTTTTGTCATATTTTGCTGATTTACGCCTCTCACATTACCGGCACTTTTGCCATATGCTATTGTAGAGGTTGTCCTATTTCCCTTGACCAACGCAAAAAACAAAATAAAAGAAACTATAAAATCATTGTTGTTTATCTACTAGAGCAGGGGCCGGCAAGTAATTTTAGATGGAGTCCGGATACTTTTAGAAAATTTTTATCAACTTCCAGAAAAAAAATCTCGCATTGCTTTGTAATTTTTTGTTTTAATTTTCACTCACAAAATAATATGAAACACTACAGATAGGCGTATTTGTATTCGAAATCGAGAAACAAGTTCATATTCCTTAATAATTTTTATGTTCATTTTCACTCTCAACTTGTTATGAAATCCAATACATAGGAATATCTGTATTTTAAAAAATCCAGCCAAAATTTATATTCTCCACTATTTATTATTTTTATTTTCACTCACAAAAAAATCTGAAACACGATAGATAGGCATATTTGTATTTAAAATACTGAAAAAATATATATTTACTACTATTTATTATTTTAATTTAAACTAAAAAATATGAAATACTATAGATAGAAATATTTGTATCAAACCGAGCGAGGTAGCGCAGTGGTTAGCACACTGGTCTCGCATTCGGGAGGACGACAGTTCAAACACGTCTCCGGCCATCCTGATTTAGGTTTTCCGTGATTCCCCGAAATCGTTTTGGAAAATGACGGGCTGGTTCCATTGAAAGGGTACGACAGCTTTCCCTCCCCATCCTTCTCTAATCCGAGCTTGTGCTCCGTGTCGAATGACCTCGCTGTCGACGGGAAGTTCAACACTAATTCCCTCTTCGTCAGTTAGTATCAAAGCTGTCAATGGGAGAAATTACATTTGCGGTCTTGAGCCAGTTTTTTAAAGTTAGATTTACGTGGGCAGCAGCATATTCGATTAGTGTCTTCAAGGTTTGCGGCCATTAGTCTTGAGCATTACTTGTTCTTCAAGGAATTCATTTTTGAAAATGAAATTTCAGAAATGTGAGCTGCAACAAATGTAGTAGCCAGGCACAAGGCTCCTTTTTTGAAATTTTCATGTTTCTCTGGAAATGTTTACTCCAAAATTCTTCAGTGGATGCGTTTTATTCGTTTGCCAAGAACCATCTTCCTGCAAGTGTATTATCTTCCTTTGGAGTAAAGGCTTTCAAGGGCAGAACAACTTCACAGCCACATCCGTCCATTCTACCGCTGGAGAAACTTCAAAAGGCGATTATATGAACCGCGACAGCTTCTCTGTGTCTGAAATGTCTTGGGATCTTCCTGCAATGGCTCTGGTTCAAATGGCTCTGAGCACTATTGGACTCAACTGCTGTGGTCATCAGTCCCCTAGAACTTAGAACTACTTAAACCTAACTAACCTAAGGACAACACATACATCCACGCCCGAGGCAGGATTCGAACCTGCGACCGTAGCAGTCGCACGGATCCGGACTGCGCGCCTAGAACCACGAGACCACCGCGGCCGGCCAATCTTCCTGCAAATTCTGGCTTAAGCTCTGACGTAAAATTTGAGAATACTGAAATGTATATTTCAGAACTAAATCTATATTAAATAATTGTGGGAATACGAAAAAATTCTTGATTTGCAATTTCTTCTTCATAGACATCAAGCATGTGACGGAGAGCAGAAACATTTTGTATTAGGTCACATATTAATTTCCCATTTCCTTTTTGCTCGGTATTGAACGCATTTAAATGTTTCAGAATGTCTTTCATGAAATGCACAGTTAACGTAGTGCGTTAGTTTTTTTCGAACTCTGATTCTTGTGAATCAAAGTTTTCTAAGAAGAATGTCAATTCGTCTTTTATTTGCCAAAAACGTTTAATCATTTGACCTTTACGTAGACAACGAACATTGTTGTACTCCAGTAAGTCAGAATGCGCCGAATCACACTCTCTGAACTGTCTGTGTTAAAGGACAGAACGAGACCTCATAAAATTAATCAACGTAATCAACCTGTCCATTACCTCGTTCAGAGCACACTAAGTTTTCCACAAAGGGCTGTTTGGTGAATTACGCCCTGATAAGAGACTAGTCCAAGGTTGGTTGGTTTGGGAAGTAAAGGGATCAGACTACGGGATCATCAGTCCCTACTACTCCAACAATCTTATCGTTGATTCTCTTTGCTAACCCTTTTTCTTAGACGCCATTTTAACATAATTTATGTTTGATTTTGTCATGAACTCATCAAAAGCCTTGAATAAATCTTCTCGGGGTGTCTTGCCTTTCAACAGCAATATTGTTAGCAATTCTTCCCTATATTCTTTACTTTCAAAATCCAAAAATCACACGGAATTGGATATTTGTTCATTATCGACAACGTCGTATGATTCATCCAGTGGTGTGGCGTAGCAAGGCGCCTTCTGCAGAGGTTCGATTAAACTGCTTTTATTCTTAGCAGCCAAAATTTCAGTTCTCCTTCTAGTACATATAGCCGACAATCGGGTACCTTGAATTGCAGCAACATTCTTTTCTATTCAAAATGTGCCACGGCCTCTTCGAAAATGCGTTTTATTTATTTATTTATTGCTATATTAGAATCTGAAGATGGCTTCTGGTGTTTATTAAGTGTCCTAAACACACACATCGCTGCTTCTGGAGATTTTTTCTTGCTCGCTTATTAAGTGAACTAGGAAGATCGTGCTTTATTTGTAAGAAGCTAAATAAGGCTGGAGTTTTTCTTGACGAGTTTCAGAACCCAGAAGATATTTTTTATGGCGCTGCTGATGAACTGTTCCTTAGAGTCGCTTTGAAGTGGCACTTGTAACCGAGAGCGTCAGTTCTGTTGGATACACGGCCGACTGGAACACCTCCAAGTCTATCAGTCACCATATAACAGTACTGTGCAGTCCATTCAGTCAAGAACTTCTTATCAACTTACTCTTTTTAGAAGCCATATCAATTCGGATTAGGAAATAAATTCCATGGAGAAGAAATAAAAACTTTGAGTTTCGCCGTTGACACTGTAGTTCTGTCAGAGACAGCAAAGGACCTGGAAGAGCAGCAAAACGGAATTGACAGTGTCTTGAAAGGAGGATATAAGATGAACATCAACACAGCAAAACGAGGAGATGGAATGTAGACGAATTAAATCGGGCGATGCTGCGTGAAGTAGATTAGGAAATGAGACGCTTAAAGTGGTAAATTAGTTTTGCTATTTGGGGAGCAAAATAACTAATGATGGTCGAAGCAGATAGGATATAAAATGTAGACTGGCAATGGCAAGGAAAGCGTTTCTGAAGAAGAGAAATTTGTTAACATCGAGTAAAGATTTAAGTGTCAGGAAGTCTTTTCTGCAAGTATTTGTATGGAGTGTAACCATGTATGGAAATGAAACGTGGACGATAAATAATTTAGACAAGAAGAGGACAGAAGATTTAGAAATGTGGTGCTACAGAAGAATGCTGAAGATGGAGGATGGACGATAAATAGTTTAGACAAGAAGTGAACAGAAGCTTTCGAAATGTGGTGCTACAGAAGAATGCTGAAGATGGAGGAGGTATTGAATGGAATTGGAGAGAAGACAAATTTGTGACACAACTTGACTAGAAGAAGGGATCGGTTGGTAGGGCATATTCTGAGGCATCAAGGGATCACCAATTTAGTATTGGAGGGCAGCGTGGAGGGTAAAAATCGTAGAGGGAGACCAAGGGATGAATACACTAAACAGATACAGAAGGATGTAGGCTGCAGTAGGTACTGTCAGATGAAGAAGCTTGCACAGGATAGAGTAGCATGGAGAGCTGCATGAAACCAGTCTCTGGACTGAAGACAACAACAACATCAATGCCAATGAAACGCTATAAGGATCGACGGTAAATAAGCAGTCCGTACGAGATCGGAACGACTAGTCACGAAGTGGTGAAAAACTTTGTGCATCTCTTAATTAGATTCGCCCTTTATAAAAATACCGGGGCCGGACGCAGCACGTGCCGACGCACAGGAGAGGAGCTGCTTCCGTGTCAAAGTGTATGCTGCCGCACACCAAAGGAGCCGCACTGCAAAGGAGGCGCTTCGTTGTCAAAGATAGCCGCCGGCGTGTGAGCACTCCCGAAGTTTCATAAAGAAGCTTTAAGTCCTCGTTCGAATTACAAGCACAAACAAATGCTGTTTAAACGAATATGGCTTCTCCGATTTAATAGAGGTTTTAGAGTTTGCCAGAGACAGAAATCGACTGATGAAATTTGCTTGTTCATTATATAAAGTTCCGGCGTTGCTTTCGTGTGTACACAGCTTTTATGTGGATAGACATAACATGCTGCGCCGAGAAGCCCGCTTGATACCTTCCGCCCCGCACTCTTCTGCGCTGCACGGCATAGCAAGTAAGAGGTTTTAGAGTTTGCCAGAGACAGAATTCGACTGATGAAATTTTCTTGTTCATTATATACAGTTCCGGTGTTGCTTTCGTGTGTACACAGCTTTTATGTGGATAGACATAACATGCTGCGCCGAGTAGCCAGCTTGATACCTTCGGCCCCGCACTCTTCTGCGCTGCACGGCATAGCAAGTATGTGTTTGATCTACGTATAGAAAACCCTTAAGAATTCTAATTATTCTGCAGTTAATTGTACAGCACAAAAATTTTAAGAGTGCTGTTCTAATGAATTGGTGTGTGTAGAAAACTAACATTTTAAAATAATCTAGTTACGTAATTTATTCTTTCAAAATATTTTTGGCGGGTCAGCTTTTGATCAGCTTTTGACCTTCCGCAATTCGGACCTGTCACAAACAGGCAGGGTGTAACGGGTATATCTGCAGACATTGTGGTATCTTCATATGTACACACATCAATGTCTTGTTTGTTGTTACTCTGTTTTGAACAGTCTTCCCATAAATACGTCATGTAATTGCTATGCGATGGTTTCTTCACAGTCGTAGCTGCACCACTGAGTACAACCGTCAGAATGGACATACGGTTTGGGCTCCACATGTCTACACTTAAACATCTGACCCGCTGCCTTGGGGAAAATAAGCATTAATGGCTGGCTCTTCCCACATTTAGGCAGATACTACCCAACCTAAACGGAAACGACTTGTAGTAGCTGTAATTATTAGTCTGCCAATGGGGTAAGCACTGATGTAACGTTTTTCAGTATATCGTCCTCAGTCACCAATAGAAATATCTGCACTTATATCCGTCAGACCCTTTCTCTACAGCATGACGTCTTTTTTAAACAGCGCTCAATTTTTTTCATTCGGTAATCCACTTCCTTCCTTCAAGGTATGTTCAAAACTCTTTACAGTGGCCATTCATGGAAACATGATGTTATTGAGAACACAACGAAAAACTGATTTTCGCTCTCCTGCGCTGGCGCACATAGCGCAATTACCCAGGTTAACTTAACTCGTCCCCTTGCAGAAAACCAAGGGGATGGTGAAAGCACGCCTGCGCCTGTGGGCGGATCACACACAGATCGTAAAGTTGGAGGGAGGGTGAATTCTGGGGGGGGCGGGGGGGGGCCGATGAGAGGAGTCTCGGTCCGGCACACAGTTTTAATCTGCCAGGAAGTTTCAATATAAAACCATGTTAGTATATGGGTGGAGTTACGTTGTAGAAAGAGAATACCGGCCACCAAACAACATCCATTCCCTTGATTCCTATGGTAAAAGACTCTACAGTGCCGACGAGAACATCACAGAAGAAGTCGTAATGAATGCTTGACGTCACTTCTAAGTTTTACATTCTAAATGGCATTTCTAATGGCATTACGTCTTGAACAATTGGAAAAAATCAGTGAACCAGTTGCCGATACAAAGATTTATTAACAGCCATTGACCATGATTTTAACAATTGTAAATTTTTTATCGGGAATACATGGACACGTAAACTCACATATTGGTGATGGCAAATTTTAGAGCAAGGAAGGTCATGTTGTAACGTTCTTTCAATAAATAAAGAGAAAACTTTAAGATTACGTTGAATGAATTTTTGATCGTGTTGTGCGTTGTAAGTGCAAGTAGTGTGCTTACTCTGTGTTATTGTTGACAAAACTTTACAGGAATTGATTGGGCAATACAACTCCCAGAACCAATAAAGAAATCCAGAAACTGCAAAATACATTCAGCCCCTTAGGCACTGAATCATCAGGCACTGTTCAAAAGTGATAACTTTTGTCCCGGTGCACATACCACATATATTAAATTGTCTTACGTCTAGAGCAGCAACGGTGGAACACGATATATTCTGCTCTCTCATATAGATAAAAAATGTTGATGCTCAGCAGTGTGCAATGCTGACCATAATACTTGAAATGCACATGAAATTCATTTGGATGATAAACGAGATTATTTAAGAAAGTCCTATATCTTGAAAAATTTATAACCTGGACAGGAAGGCGGTGCTGATTATGGTTAATTACTAACACTCACTTTTTAGCAAAATTGTATTGGAAGTTAAGCTTGTCTAGGCGCTACAGTCTGGAACCGAGCGACCGCTACGGTCGCAGGCTCGAATCCTGTCTCTGGCATGGATGTGTGTGATGTCCTTAGGTTAGTTCGGTTTAAATAGTTGCAAGCTCTAGGCGACTGATGACCTCAGAAGTTCAGTCGCATTGTGCTCAAAGCCATTTGAACCATTTTTAAAGTTTGTCTTTTCTAAAACATCTGACAATTGAAGTTACATTACTCTCAATTGATTCACAAACAATGAAATTTAAGCAGCAAGTATTATCTAACTTAAGTAATCCAACATAAATGCAAATCATGAAATTGCACATATCTCTGTTAAAAATTTTAAAATCATTACAAAAATGGAATATCTAACTAGCCTTTTTTTATCAAAACCGTTTATGTACATTCTGGGTTTACTCAACAATTACAAATTATCAGCCACTCATCTATACTAACGCACTGACAGAAACAGAATTCATAATTATTTAATATATTTACCTCGCTTACATGAAGACTTCTGCTTCCAAGTTCGACAATACTGACATATCTAAATTAATCTAACTCTTGGTGGCTTCACACAGCACACCACAAAAACTGACTACTCCATCGTCTTTACCTCACAGACAGCTAGCTAGAACTGTGCGCCAAGTGCTCTCTTACTCCAACACTAGCAGCATATCTGGGTCTGCTATATAAAGCCTATCAAAGACATACATTGTTTACAGAATCATATTCGGGTGCCACATACAAATGTGCCCCGGTGTACTTCTTTCAATGTAAAGTATCGCGGTATTTGTGGCCACCAGTAAAACCAAGTACGATCTATGCAGCGTTTCACTGACTTTTAATTAGATGTACATTTTTATGAGACGGCTTTCATCCTTCGTCGCCGATATGTGATTTTACCTATACATGTACTTCTGGGGGACAGTTTTACAATTATTGAGACCATGGTTAAGGATTGTTGATAAAACTTTATACCTGCAGCTGGTTGGCTGATTTTCTCAAGCCATTCATTTACGTTCGCCGTTTCTGAACAGCAGCTGTGTTCAAAATTTTATCGCTGAGAATTATTATATTTTAATTGGTTTCGAGAAAAACTTATGTTTTAATCTCTGCTGTGTATGAGAAACACTATGATGATGATGATGATGTCTGGTTTGTGGGGCGCTCAATTACGCGGTGATGAGCGTCCGTACAAAGTCCCAACATTTACATAGTCCAATCCAGCCACTTTCAAGAATGATGATGAAATGACGAGAACAGTACAAACACCAAGCCCCCGGGCAGAGACAATCCCCAACCCGATCGGGCATCGAACCTGTAATCCCGTGATCCAGAGGCAGCAACGCTAGCCACTAGACCACGAGCTGCGGACGAGAAACAAGATGATATCTCTTCCGTTTCGGAGGAAATTATAACATTTTATCAAGATGTCGCTTTTGTTTATGACAAATTTTTTGTTCGTATTCTTTATTATACTCACCATTATAACTGAAGGCCTTTTCTTGCGATACGCGATTGTGTATCTTACTGACAAATGGCTAAAATCCTTCTTGTCAAACTCTACATATATTGCAAACCATATGTCGCTGCCTCCACTAAATTCAAAGTGTGTTTTCTGATACCAGTGAAGGTTTATTTACGATAAATAATTTTTCAGTTAGTACTGTATGTCCTGATGCCGATTACAGTTGTAGAACTTATTTTTACGAAACTCGATTCACTTTATTTATGTGTGTTTCATCAGAACAGTTACATTTTGAACTATTTTTTCTTTATGTACTAATTTGTCATAATCAAAACTGCCTGTGTTGTCTGTCTTAAAATCTCGAAGATGATATGATGCTATATTCACAATGTTGCTCACATCGTTTCGTATGTTATGGTCAGAAACGATTTCTGTATTGTCGCAAATTCCTCTTTATCTTCAAAAAGTTGAAAAAAAGTAGTAAAAAAATTTTCGCCGCTAGGGGCGTCAGTGGGACGTTCCAGTTCTATCTTAAACGGTCCTCATACGGGCTGTGAATCCGAACCTCAACGTGCTACATCACGAATTTCTAACGGCAGGGAATTGAAAACATATGATATAAAATCTTTAGGAATGCGTATAGCACGCCGGTCGAAGTGGCCGAGCGGTTCTAGGCGCTACAGTCTGGAACCGCGCGACCACTGCGGTCGCAGGTTCGAATCCTGCCTCGGGCATGGCTGTGTGTGATGTCCTTAGGTTAGTTAGGTTTAAGTAGTTCTAAGTTCTAGGGGACTGATGACCTCAGCAGTTGAGTCCCATAGTACTCAGAGCCATTTGAACCATTTGCGTATAGTACTATTACTCACGTTAGAGATTCTCAAGACGCTTTCAAACTCAAATAAATAAAAAATGGAAGAACGTCACCTACAGGTGGCATTCAAAATACGGAGAGAATTTCATGGCGTCAGGGCACGCGATGAACTTGTGTATTTATAAATGGATTTAAAGAAAACAGTGACTAAGAATCGTTAAAAGTAGGATTACAACAATGAACACTGCTGCATGCACTGTGTGACATGTTTTTGACATAGTGAATAAGCTAGTTAACGCGTAGGAATTTGTAGACCGCCGTGTGTTGCTCGCGCGCGTCACCTTTAGCCATCAATTGCCGCTGAAGTGCTCTGCGGGCGAATATGATCACGTCGCGGTACACATACCGTACGAACGTCTCTGATCGCGACGAAGCTTTTGTGGTGTTGTGGAGACCGCGTTAGCGCGTTGCACGTAGGACTCCGCCCCCAGTCAAAGGGTGGCCTTCCCTGTCGCGGCGGGGGACGGGCATCGCTGATAGCGCACGCCGGGGCCTCTAGAGCACTCCCTCCCCTCCGCCATCGACCGGCGCGTGAACTTCGCTCGGCACAGCCGCGCGTCTCCCCTGGGCCCGCTTCCAGCTCTTGCCAGGGGTGGGGTGCGTCAGCGGGGAAGCTGTCTCCTCCCGGTGGACTCAATTACCTGCGCTAGGAGCTGCGTCGAAAATTGTCCTGCCCGTATTAGACGTAGGTGCACGGCGCAATTGGAAATACCAACTTGCATTTAAATATTTGTCTCAGAAGGATGGATGTACATCTACATCTACAGCTACGTGATTACTCTGCTATTCACAATAAAGTGCCTGGCAGAGGGTTCAATGAACCACCTTCAAGCTGTCTCTCTACCATTCCACTATCGAACGGCACGCGGGAAACGAGCACTTAAATTTTTCTGTGCGAGCCCTGATTTCTCTTATTTTATCGTGATGATCATTTCTCCCTATGTAGGTGGGTGCCAGCAGGATGTTTTCGCAACCGGAGGAGAAAACTGGTGATTTAAAATTTCATGAGAAGATCCCATCGCACCAACAAACGCCTTTGTTTTAATTTTTACCACTCCAATTCACGTATCATGTCTGCGACACTATCTCCCCTATTTCGCGAAAATGCAAAACTAGCTGCCCTTCTTTGTACTTTTTCGATGTCATCTGTCAGTCCGTCCCGATGCAGATCCCACACCGCACAGCAATACTACAGTATAGGGCGGACAAGCGTGGTGTAATCAGTCTCTTTAGTAGACATGTTGCACCTTCGAAGTATACAGCCAATGAATCGCAGTATTTGGTTTCCTCTGCCCATAATATCATCTATGTGATAGTTGAAATTTAGGTTATTTGTAATTGTAATCCCTCAGTATTTAGTTGAATTTACAGCCTTCAGATTTGTATAACTTATCGCGTAATCGAAATTTAGCTGATTTCTTTTAGTACTCTTGTGAATAACTTCACACTTTTTCCTTATTCAAGCTCAACTGCCACTTCTCTCACCATACAGATATCTTATCTAAATCATTTTGCAAGTCATTTTGATCATCTGATGACTTTACAAGTCGGTAAATGACAGCATCATCTGAAAACAATCTCAGACAGCTACTCAGATTGTCTCCTATGTCGTTAATATAGATCAGGAACAATAGAGGGCCTATAACACTTCCTCGGGGAAAGCCAGATATTACTTCTCTTTTACTCGAAAGTGTTTCCTGACAATTAATGTGAGGACAATAACTGTAGCTGATTGGACAAACAATATAAGCCACATTGACCTAATTTTAAGGAAGGTAAGCAAAATAATATAATATTACGGGGACTGTTAGCATGGGGTGAAACTTTAACTGAAGATTAAGTAGCACTCAACAAGTTTGTTGTTAATATCGCACATCACACTGCTACGCAGTTTGTATTGTAAAACTTTTTTTTTATACTGTGGGTTTTCACTGAAGCGCTACAGAAACTGGTATGGACATGCGTATTCAAATACCGAGATATGTAAACGGGCAGAATACGGCGCTGCGATAGGTAACTTCAATATAACGTAAAAACTGTCTAGCGCAGTTGTTAGATCAGTTACTACTATTACAATGGCAGGTTACGAAGACTGCTGTGAGTTTGAACGCGGTGTTATAATCGGCGCACAGCGTTTCCAAGGTAGCAATGAAGTGTGGAAATCCCGTACCACCATTTTACGAATGTATCGTGAATATCTGGAATCCGGCAAAACATAAAATGTCCGACATTGCTGCAGCCAAAAAAGATTCTCCAAGAACGGGACCAACGACGACTGAAGTGAATTGTTCATTGTGACAGACGTGCAACGCTTCCGCAAATTGCTGCAGATTGCAAGGCTGGACCTTGACTGCACGACACAAAGCTTTACGCCTCACCTGTCCCCGTCAGGACTGACATTGGACAGTTGAAGACTGGAAACATGTTGCCTGCTCGGACGAGTCTCTTTTCAAATTGCATTAAGCGGATGGACGTGTACAGATATGGAGACAACCTCATGAATCCATGGACACCTCACGTAAGCAGGGGACTGTTCAAGCTGGTGGAGGCTCTGTAATGGTGTGGGGCGTGTGCAGTTAGTGTAATATGGGACATCAGATACATCTTGATACGACTCTAAAAAAAATGGCTCTGAGCACTGTGGGACTTAACGCCTGAGATCATCAGTCCCCTAGAACTTGGAACTATTTAAACCTAACTAACCTAAGGACATCACACACATCCATGCCCGAGACAGGATTAGATACGACTCTGACAGATGACACGTACATAAGCATCATGCTTGATAACTTTCATCCATTCATGTCCATCGCGCGTTCCGACAGATTTTGGCAGTTCCAGCAGGACAATGCGACACCCTACTGCTACAGAGTGGCTCCAGGAACACTCTTCGGATTTTAAACACTTCCGTTGGCCACCAAATCCCCCAGACATGAACGAGAGATCTCCACTCCCTCGTACCTTTACCGATTTGTGGACAGCCCTGCAGGATTCATGGTGTAAATTCCCTTCAACACTAATTCAGACGTTAGTGGAGTCTATGCCACGTCCTGTTGCGGCCCCTCTGCTTGCTCGCTGTGGCCCTATACGATATTAGCCAGGTGTACCAGTTTCCTTGATTCTCCAGTGTAGCTTGTTTTTGCAATCAATACATGTGTGAACAAAAGAATTTCAAGAAATACAAAACAAATTAACCATGTTTATTTAGAACACAGTACACTGTTCTTATGTTTCTTGCAGATCTGTAAGACGACATGTCTGATTGTTTTTGCAAATCAGTTGTTTACAGAAGGAAAAACATACAAAAACAACCAAAATATTTTAATGTTTGCAGTGCATTACGTCTATTTATGTCTTTTGCACATCGGCAGCAGGCCAAATTAATATTAAATCTCAGAAGGATGACACATTTCCATTATAACGAACGAATTGTACACATTTTTAATATCTTCCAGTTTCTTCACCACAGCAGATACTTTCGCATACTTATAATACTTGTAATCTGGCAATTGTGCTATCTTCCTACGATCAGATTTCAAGGTGAAGTTATTGGTCTAAAGCCCATTTGGTGGCACATTGTCAGGCCCTGGAATATCTCGCCTCTATATAGACATGATGATATAGATAAACAAGCCTTCTTAGAAACTTTTTGGAGTCTAGTATTTCATATGCATCCACCAAATGTATAATCAAATTGCAGTGTGGTGGTACTGTAAGATTCAGTAGTTCCTGGATTGGCCAGCCGCGGTGGTCTAGCGGTTCTAGGCGCTCAGTCCGGAACCGCGCGACTGCTAGGGTCGCAGGTTCGAATCGTGCCTCGGGCATGGATGTGTGTGATGTCCTTAGGTTAGTTAGGTTTAAGTAGTTCTAAGTTCTAGGTGACTGATGACCACAGCTGTTATGTTCCATAGTGCTCAGAGCCATTTGAATCATTTGAACCATTCCAGGATTGTGTACGTTCTCTCAACTTTCACGAAAGCTCTCCATCACTTGGCAGGAATGAATGACTGCAGATAGAGTAGAAATGTTACATTATTTCAAAACAGTCTAATTCCTCACGAGCAATTTGAAGTCGGATCACTGAGTTGTGTTTGATTTTTCCGAGCAGTTATTGCAAAATAGCAGCAACTTTTTTCACATGTGGTCTTTATATTCTTGGATCCCTTCTTCAGATTCCCTTCGTGGAAGAGATAAACAAGTGGGCTTTTTTGTAGAGAATGTATATAAAAAACTACAACCGTGAACTGGCGCAAGTAGAACAGTTTTTACACAAGGACACGATGAAGAACAATTTGGATATAATCGAAGCATAAAGCAGTACTTCCCGGATCAATCTCCTGTCTTTACCCATTTTGTAGAGCATCATAACACTTCTTAGAGCTTCGGATGTGGACAGTCTCCGCTGCTACTGCTGCTCGCTTTGCGACCTCATTCAGTGTTTCTGACTTATTCTTCAGCGCCATATTTTTGCATGTGCACCAAGTGTCTACCGAAACCAAGTGAAAAGTTTTCACAAAAAACCGTATTATAAAACTTGCACTTCGCTGGCAAGTTAGGATGCTTAGCAATAAAGAGTTTGTCTATTTTCTTTTCGCAGATCGCTCACAGTGTAGCTAGTGCATAGTGCGGCTGCCATAATGACTTTCGTTCAAGGGGATGATCTAATCTAATGCGATCTGTAATTTTGACAATTTCTTCTGTTGACTTAGCATTTATACTCTTAGATTTTCCCCTTCCATCTTTCAATGTATGCCCCCTACACAGAAGTTCACGAATTCTTTCAATTCCATCACCATATATTTAGAAAAGCTTTTCTACGAAACTCAAATAACTTGTCTCGAAACAGGATGAAGTAGCTAAACGATTTTCACACCCACACGCCTTCTCATTTAATGGGCGGTGTCTTCTTACATCATACTTACGATTAGTCCTCACAGAAAAGGCTCCTGGTCATTCTTGCATTCCACCTTCAGAAAATGTTTTAAAGCAAGAGTTCTCTGTTGACTTCTGTAAATATTACTGAAACAGCCTCTTTGACATCTGCGATATTCTATTGTCAACTGTTCTGGTAGTATCCGCAGCACCCCGACTCCCCTCCTTTTGAAGACATTCAAACTGCAGAGATAAGGACTGACCTTATCTTCACTTTGGCCCGAAGCACCCTGGGAGCAGGGCACTCCTATCAAATCCCTTCCCCTTTGAAAGGACTTGTAGGGTGTTTAGGGGGCAAACACCCGATGCGGATACTACCAGAACAATTGACGGCAGAAGATTTCAGGTGTCAAAGAGGCTGTGTCAGTATTATTTGCAGAAGTCAACAGAGAACTCTTGCTGTAAAACATTTTCTGAAGGTGGAATACAACAATGATCAGGAGCCTTTTCAGTGAGGACTAATCATAAATATGATGTAAGAAGACACCTCCCATGAAATGAGAAGGCATGTAGGTGCGAAAAATCTCTTAGCTACTTTCTTCTGGTTCGAGACAAGTTATTTGAGTTACAAAGAAAAGCTTTTCTAAATATTTACTCTGTATCTGGCGAGAGAATTAAAAGGATTCCAGAATTTCTGTGTAGGGGCAGACATCGAAAGATGGAAGGGGAAAATCTAAGAGTTTAAATGCTAAGCCAACAAAGAAAAGTGTGAAAATTACAGATCGCAATAGATTAAATCATCCCCTTGAACGAAAGTCATTATGGCAGCCGTACTATGCACTAGCTACACTGTGAGCGATTTGCGAAAAGAAAATGCACCAACTTTTTATTGCTGAGCAATCTAGCTTGCCAGCGAAGTGCAGGTATTATAGAAAGGTTTTTTGTGAAAACTTTTCACTTGATTTTGGTAGACACTTACTACACATGCAAAAAGATGGCGCTAAAGAATAAGTCAGAAGCACTGAATGAGGTCGCAAAGCGAGCAGCAGTAGCAGATGAGACTGTCCACATCCGAATGTCTAACTAGTGTTATGGTACTCTACAAAATTGGAAAAGGATTGATCCTTGAACTGATGCTTTATGCTTCGATTACATCCAAAAGGTTCAACTTTCTTGTGTCCTTGTGTAAGAACTGTTCTACTTGCGCCAGTTCACTGTTGCAATATTTGATATACATAATCTACAAAAACATTTCTTCTCGGTTATCACTTACATAGCTACTGAAGCAAGTCTTACGTAGTAGTTGAGGAAGTCTCACGCTGTAATGCCCCAAGCAATGGAGGCGCAAAGGAAGCGTTTACCAACAAAATACGAGCACACAGAAGAGATATCCACAATTTCAGTTCGAGCCAGTTGTTATTCGTAAAACACATTTAGAGCGAGTCTGTGCATGATGTATTCGTCTGGTGGTTTTTCCGGCGCAGAAACTCAGTGAGCCACAACTCTGTAATACGTTTTCGGTAGAGCAAAATTTAAAGATCAGAGGTTAAATATATGCTGGTTCTTCTTTGATGCTTGTAATTATCTCATCGGTAGGAGAGCCCCAGTGGGACCTAAATAACAAATAACAAAGTTCAAAGGTAAAATTAAATACAAATGACAAGTTTACTCAGAATGAAGAATTATGTCTAAGTGGGGGAAATATCATATATAATGATGGAATATTCTTTTTATTACATTTAAACCTTTCGTTTCTAATGAAGATGGAATACATACTGCTTGGAAATAGAGAAGCGCAAGTGAAATCCCCGCAGTGGAGTAGAAAACGGCAGCTGTAACTTTTGACTAATTCATTTCTGTCTCGTAGGCTGTGATTGTAGCTACTGTGGTCGGATTACTGACTTATTACTTATCCCGAATAAACATTAGCAACTTCAGTATGATTACTCAACTATATACTACAGCTGAGGAAAGAACGTCACCCTGCGATGTTAAATTCTCATGACCAATAAGAGTCATTGCCCTACAAAGCAATGGAATTCATAATATACCATTCTAGAGTTTTCCAGCTGGATACTTGGTATGTATGTCTAAAACATGATGTCCTGGCTTATGTAAGCGTACGATGTAATAAATGTTCTGGTTTAGTTAGCTTGGACTTTCATTTATGCTACAGCCGATAGGTACAGTAGTAAAATGAAGCAGACCGTGAAATCTCATAACAAAGTCAACGAACACGACTGCCAGTAATATGCTACCACATATGCCTATGGCCTTGCCGCAGTCGTAACATTGTTTCCCCTCAGACACCCGGGAAACTGATTTTGACTATGTTCGAGCGCCATCTTTTTCAGTTTCTTTAGTTTGTAAAACTGTTATCAGATATCCAAAGTTCCGGAAGGAACTGAGAAACATTCATCCAGGTTTGCAGTGGAGTTATTCCATCCACTGTACGAAGAAAGTGGGACGAAATCACTGAATGAATTATTTTATTTTCATGATATTTTTAAGCCTCAAAACGACTTGAAAAAGCAGTTTTGTTAGCCCCTCTCCATTAGCCCTCCCCCCCCCCCCAACCAAAATTTCTCTCTCTCTCACTCTCTCTCTCTCTCTCTCTCTCTCTCTCTCTCTCTCTCTCTCTCTTCAAATGATGTTGTTAATGAATTGATACCGTTGACTGATAGTGAAAATGTTACTGCCCTTGCAACTTGAATACCTTCCACACATAAATATTTGAATGAAAGCGACTTTCTAAGTAGTTCCAAGAACTTGCCGATGTTTACATGGGTCCACCAACGAGATGCTGTCTGATTAGATGGTTTATTTGCTCAGTGATAATCACTGCAGAGAACAAGAATTCATTGTAGAGGTAAGTGGACTCCATTCAAATTACATACTTTTCAAAGTGTCTTTCCATCACAGAAGATCGTAATTACAATTACTTTGAAATCCGAGTCATTGGGATCAACGTTTTTGTGCTACAAAGATTCCCTGGTGAATCGAGTGGTGATATGTGTCTGACGTGTTTCAGTCACATCATAGCAATAACCAGGATATCTTCCGTTTTTTCTACATGAACGTATTTTTGAAGGAAACGCAGTTCGAGTTTGTTCTATAATGTTCGAAATTCCGCTAATGTCATCGGACGTCGGGGCAGCGGCCTTGCCGCAGTGGACAGACCGGTTCCCGTGAGATCACCGAAGTTAAGCGCTGTCGGGCGTGGCCGGCACTTGGATGGGTGACCATCCAGCTGCCATGAGCTGTTGCCAGTTTTCGGGGTTCACTCAGCGTCGTGATGCCAACTGAGGAGCTACTTGACCGAGTAGTAGCGGCTCCGGTCATAGAAAACCATCAAAACGACCGGCGTGTGCTGACCACACGCCCGTCCGCACTCCGGCAAAATCAAATTAACGGATGAACTGAGCAACGCAGTGAAGATGGAGGAACAACTCGCCGTAAACCGTGTGTGCACTTACAGAGAGAAACTACGTAAACAGGAGAGGTGGTGCGAGCCAACAATTTACGCCACGATAATAAGATAGATCAACAAATAAATCAGCGAGTACAGCATCTGATACCAGGGAACAGAAACACATTTCATGCAGCGATTCAGGATGGTTTCAGTGTCTGTTGAAGTCACTGCAGTTCCAATGACGACGCAGAATGTTTGATGGGGCGGGAAGTACGCAGAGCCAGGTGGATGGCTGTGGCGAACTCATAGAAGCGAGGAGAAAATAATAGCCAGTTTGTTCATTACAAGCAGAACAGCAGTCGAAACTTCGTCTTCCTTCAGTCTGTGCCCAGTGGCGTATTGGTCCCAGCAGCTGTGCGCAATTAGCTCAGCGCAGAGCTCAGGTTGTGGCTGGTTCTCAGAGTCATCAAGCCAAGTAGGTGACAGTGACAACGAGGCAATGCCAGCACCTCGGTGAGTGTAGGACTGCATCGGCCCGGGCATGCGGCAGGCGCATAGCAGCAACTGCTTCTGCAGTAAGTCGGTCGCGCCATTTTGAGTATAAACTAGCCCAGAGCAGGAAGCACCGGAGTCCGAACGAAGGACACCAGTTGTGGGATACAGCATCAGCGAACTGCGCACCCAATTCTACAATAGTACAGTATCTGCATGCAGGGCACGTGGTGGCCCAGCAGCAGGTCAGGTGCAGGTTTGAACTCTGAAACCCCACGTAGGCGCCCAGAAAACCGGCAGATGGCCCTTAGCACAAAGACACCAGTCAGATCGCCAGGAGCACTACCTTTGATCCTGCAGCTAGCTGAATACGCGTGTGGTAGCCGTAAAGTCGATGACGCTCTTCAAATCGATGACTGTTGTGGGGATCCAGTTGGAGCAACTTGTGGAGGATAGAAGATGCTATACAGCCGTAGTAGGCAGTATTTATAGTCGCTCAATCTCGCTGTTTTGGCAGGATATCGTTTCTGATCATATAGGTTCCAGAAGCAGAAAATGCCCCTCAGACGTGGTGTAATCCAGGACACCAATGCAACGACCTTGCACCTGTACTATGGTGTGTCAATAATGTTCTAGCCCCATCAGCAGCAACGGACGCTGACTGTGCAGTAGCTAGTCTCATACTAGAGCTAGTGTGCACAATTCATACCAGTGTGATTTCTCTACAGCTTCTTGCATCTGAATGTGGTGACAGCTTTCTGTCTGCTTGTTCACAGATCACAGACTACAATTTGATATATAGTAAGGCAACATACATCGTTCGATGAAACAGTCCACCAGATACTAAGCTGATAGTACTTATGAAAACGAATTAACTACACATCTCAAATTTTTACATTTATGTACACTATCTTCACATTTATTCTTAAGCTAACCCAATGTGAATTACCAAGTCCAAAGACTGGTATACTTAATTAGTTATTATCTGCTAAGTTCGACCCATTCGGATGGTATTTGGTATCCTGAGATCCGCTGTAAATGGATATGTGCTGGACGATGAGACTCAAACCAAGTTTCTACTTCAATTTGAAATGCTTATTGACATGACCATCTGGTGCTGTTTACTACGATATTGTTGGATGTACTGAAGCATTTGCTGTGCAAGAACACGACCTGTCTGTGCAGCTTTAACTCAATTAGATAGTTAAGGAGGTGGGACCCTAAGGTACTGTTTATGTGTGTCACGTTTGCAGTGGGTAGTACTCTGCCGGTCATACTAACGTGAGCAGCACCTATGTTCGACGTAAACGCGCATTAATCATTCACAGAAACCAAGTGACATTAGTAGAAAGTATGTAAAGGCGTTGGTGGGGGGACGGGGGGGGGGGGGGGGAGGGTGCGGGTAAACAGTGTAGTTGTCGTCGTAATGCGAAAACGGAGGGATCAATGGACGGCCATGATCATTTGCTTTTGGTTTAAGAGTGGAAGCATTTCCGAAAAAACTAAGTTGGTGAACTGTTCACGTGCCGCCAGGATAAAGTTCAATATGAGTTTACCGTTCTCCCATGGCCACCAAAATCCACGGATTAAGACCCAATCGAGAATCAGTGAGACCAATTAGATGGAGCTACTCGTGTCTTGGACCATCAACGAGAAGCCTAGTGCAGCTGGCCATGGCACTATAGTCAGTGTGGCTCCACGTTCGTGTTGATACCTCGTAGAACCTCAATGACTATCTCCCGGCATGTCCACATTGCAAAAGGTGGTTATTCAGGCATCTAACAGGTTGTCTCATTAATGTGACTTCTAGGTGTCTTTGTGAAATTATTTCAGGCGATTCTAGAAGAGGTTGTCATTTTCACACTGTAGCTCCTTTTGTGGTAAATGGATGATAAAAAGTTGGCCCGAAACGAGTACCATTTACCGATAAGCCACTACCTCTCCGCTGCAGCCATTCCGTACCCCTAACTTGTCCCTGCTATCTGCATTTTGTAGTATCACATCTGGGTTAAAACAGTACACAGAAGATATCCAGTGCGTACCATCGCTCTCTGAAAATAGGGCTGCAGTGCTATGATGTCCTGCAGGCATCCTTTAACTTGACAATCCCTGGCAACAGCAGTCATTACTTCGTGAAAATAGAGAGAAAATTGTTTCTCATAAAATCGATTTTTCTTGAACCCGTACTATTAGCCAATAAATAATATTTTTTCGAGATAATTAATTATGTGCGAAAACAGAATATGTTCCGATACTCTACTGCTAATCGACATTAGTGATATGGATCTGTAATTCGACGGATTACTCCTGTTTCCCTTTCTGGGTACTGGTGTTACTTGTGGAACTTTCCAATCTTTAGGTACAGATCTTTCGATGAGCGAGCAGTTGTATATCATTGTTAGATATGGAGGTATTCCATCAGCATAGTCTGGAAGGCACATTACTGGTATGCAATCTGAAGCGGAAGCCTTGCCTTTCTTAAGTGATTTCAGCTACTTCACTATGCAGAGGATTTTTACTTCTCAGTTAATCATGTTGGCAGTTGTTCTAGTTTCGAAGTCTGGAATATTTACTCTGTTCGCTTTGGTGAATTAGTTTCGGAAAACAGTGTTCAGTAACTTCACTTTAATGGGATCTTCAGTGACATAATCATTATTATCAACCAGTGAAGGTACTGATTGCGTCTTGCCGCTGGTTTACTTTACATATGACCAGAATCTCTTCGAGTTTTCTACCAGCTTTCGAGACACAGTTTCGTTTTTGAAACCTGTATAGATTTTGCTGCAGTAAAAACAGGGGTTCCTACTGAAGATTCCCAAGTTTCCATCTCTGCCCCTGCCATCCCAGCACGGGGTGGAGTGTCGTCTGATACCCGATTCACACAGGCGGGGCTTCCTCAGGGATCTGTTTTGTCCCCACTACTATTAATCTCAGTCAAAGACATGTCAGCTGCCACAGGGGTACAAACTGCGCAATTTGCCGATTATACAGCTTTTCTCACTACCAGCAGACATATTCAAGCCAACATGAGACGCCTTCAAAGACAACTAGATGCCACAGCAGCTTAGTGTAAGACCAATAAAGTGCAACTTAATCCCATCAAGGAGACAGCCATCTATTTCAGCAAGAAACGTCCCTCGATGCCTACCAATTTGAGATTGCATGGACAGTATATCCCAAGGAGGGCAACACTAACTTACCTGAGGTCACTTTGGACAAACTCTTCTTACTACATAAGCATATTGACCTCCTCAGGAAGAAAGCTTTTGGTATGGACAAGAAACTCCTCGCTTTTTTCAAGAGTACATACCTCAATAACAAAGCAAAGCTTCGATTATATTAGGCGACCTCTTTCTTGGGTCTTGCCAGTCGCACACCAAGTCGCCGTCTACAAGTCATACAAAATATGGTACTCGTGTTGGTACTTTGTGCCAGATGGTATATTCTCATCGTCGACTTGCACGCTGCCCACCTTGTGGATACAGCACTAGAAGCAGTTTGCAAACGGACCACACACTTGCACAACAAAGTAGACACTTTGTGTAACTCGGTGTACCACATGTTCAATGGTGCTGTGACATCCTAACCAATTCCACCAACTAGTGGTATCCTACAGACTGATATACAGACCCTAAGAAGTTGACCCCAAACGTTTATTTATAATAAAGTGAACCGAAGCACCTACTTACCATCCACCACTAAGTCTGGATCGTCGCTGACTATGGCACTTTGATTTACAATGCGTAAAAAAAAACACTGAGATAGTGATTTGCTGTCCTGATATTATTACCAATCCTCATTTTTCTCCCAACAGCTCTTCATTTGTAGACCAGCAGTAGGTTACTCCCCTGCACTCCAGTGGTAGTTTGTTGTCCTATTATTGTTTCCAATTGGCTAGACTGGCTGGAGCAACTCTTATGCTTGACTAATAGCGAAAATATGCTCTCTATGACCAGCAGTTATTGACGAGACTGTCTAGAGCAAATCTCTAGTGCTCGAGCAATGGCAACTACCAGTCCCAAAATCCCACGCTTCACAGCCAGAGGAAAATTCTTTAATTTTACCATTATGTTCGAAATTGCCACCAATAGACGGATGGGAGTCTTCAGCGCCATGTTCTGGACTGTGACATCATAGACTGCACCAGTATTCAAAAATGATGAAATAAAGAGTACCCCACACCTTTCCACCCCACTAATACGCAAATTGAATGTTTACAAATCAATAATGTATTATTATCATTAATTATTGTTATTGTATTATTATTATGTCCTATACAATGCAGTGTAAGTATCGTTACTTACTGCTTAAATTTGTACCTCCCACCAATTTTTGAATTTCCTACCAATAGGGTGCAGGGACAGATGGGCTAGGGATTTCCCAGGTGGGGTATTGTTATCAATTGATTAAATTAATTACTTAGCCAATTAATTTCATGTTAAAAGTGGACAAAACCTGTTGTTGTTGTTGTGGTCTGAGACTGGTTTGATGTAGCTCTCCATGCTACTCTATCCTGTACAAGCTTCTTCATCTCCCAGTACCTACTGCAACCTACATCGTTCTGAATCTGCTTAGTGTATTCATCTCTTGGTCTCCCTCTACGATTTTTACCCTCCACGCTGCCCTCCAATGCTAAATTTGTGATCCCTTGATGCCTCAAAATATGTCCTACCAACCGATCCCTTCTTCTAGTCAAGTTGTGCCACAAACTTCTCTTCTCCCCAATCCTATTCAATACCTCCTCATTAGTTACGTGATCTACCCACCTTATCTTCAGCATTCTTCTGTAGCACCACATTTCGAAAGCTTCTATTCCCTTCTTGTCCAAACTGGTTATCGTCCATGTTTCACTTCCATACATGGCTACACTCCATACAAATACTTTCAGAAACGACTTCCTGACACTTAAATCTATACTCGATGTTAACAAATTTCTCTTCTTCAGAAACGATTTCCTTGCCATTGGCTGTCTACATTTTATATCCTCTCTACATCGACCATCATCAGTTATTTTACTCCCCAAATAGCAAAACTCCTTTACTACATTAAGTGTCTCATTTCCTAATCTAATCCCCTCAGCATCACCCGATTTAATTTGACTACATTCCATTATCCTTGTTTTGCTTTTGTTGATGTTCATCTTATATCCTCCTTTCAAGACACTGTCCATTCCGTTCAACTGCTCTTCCAAGTCCTTTGCTGTCTCTGACAGAATTACAATGTCATCGGCGAACCTCAAAGTTTTTACTCCTTCTCCATAAATTTTAATACCTACTCCGAATTTTTCTTTTGTTTCCTTTACAGCTTGCTCAATATACAGATTGAATAACATTGGGGACAGGCTACAACCCTGTCTCACTCCTTTCCCAACCACTGCTTCCCTTTCATGCCCCTCGACTCTTATAACTGCGATCTGCTTTCTGTACAAATTGTAAATAGCCTTTCGCTCCCTGTATTTTACCCCTGCCACCTTCAGAATTTGATAGAGAGTATTCCAGTTAACGTGGTCAAAAGCTTTCTCTAAGTCTACAAATGCTAGAAACGTAGGTTTGCGTTTTCTTAATCTTTCTTCTAAGGTAAGTCGTAAGGTTAGTATTGCCTCACGTGTTCCAACATTTCAACAGAATCGAAACTGATCTTCCCCGAGGTCTGCTTCTACCAGTTTTTCCATTCGTCTGTGAAGAATTCACGTTAGAATTTTGCAGCTCTGACTTATTAAACTGATAGTTCGGTAATTTTCACATCTGTCAACACCTGCTTTCTTTGGGATTGGAATTATTATATTCTTCTTGAAGTCTGTGGGTATTTCGCCTATCTCATACATCTTGCTCACCAGAGTTTTGTCATGACTGGCTCTCCCAAGGCCATCAGTAGTTCTAATGGAATGTTGTCTACTCCCGGGGCCTTGTTTCGACTCAGGTCTTTCAGTGCTCTGTCAAACTCTTCACGCAGTATCTTATCTCCCATTTCATCTTCATCTACATCCTCTTCCATTTCCATAATATTGTCCTCAAGTACATCGCCCTTGTATGAACCCTCTATATACTCCTTCCACCTTTCTGCCTTCCCTTCTTTGCTTACAACTGATTTGCCATCTGAGCTCCTGATATTCATACAAGTGGTTCTCTTCTCTCCAAAGGTCTCTTTACTTTTCCGGTAGGCAATATCCATCTTAGCCCTAGTGAGACAAGCCTCTACATCCTTACATTTGTCCTCTAGCCATCCCTGCTTAGCCATTCTGCACTTCCTGTCGATCTCATTTTTGAGACGTTTGTATTCCTTTTTGCCTGCTTCATTTACTGCATTTTTATATTTTCTCCTTTCATCAATTAAATTCAATATTTCTTCTGTTACCCAAGGATTTCTACTAGCCCTCGTCTTTTTTCCTACTTGATCCTCTGCTGCCTTCACTACTTCATCCCTCAGAGCTACCGATTCTTCTTCTACTGTATTTCTTTCCCCCATTCCTGTCAATTGTTCGCTTATTCTCTCCCCGAAACTCTCTACAACCTCTGGTTCTTTCTGTTTATCCAGGTCCCATCTCCTTAAATTCCCACCTTTTTGCAGTTTCTTCAATTTCAATCTGCAGTTCATAACCAATAGAATGTGGTTAGAATCCACATCTGCCCTTGGAAATGTCTTACAATTTAAAACCTGGTTCTTAAATCTACGTCTTACCATTATATAATCTGATACCATTATACAATCAATCTCAAAGCTATCACTATCTCCAGGATTCTTCCAGGTATACAACCTTCTTCTATGATTCTTGAACCAAGTGTTAGCTATGATTAAGTTATGCTCTGTGCAAAATTCTACAAGGCGGCTTCCTCTTTCATTTCTTCCCCCCAATCCATATTCACCTACTATGTTTCCTTCTCTCCCTTTTCCTACTGACGAATTCCTGTCACCCATGACTATTAAATTTTCGTCTCCCTTCACTACCTGAATAATTTCGTTTATCTTGTCATACAGTTCATCAATTTCTTCATCATCTGCAGAGCTAGTTGGCATATAAACTTGTACTATTGTAGTAGGCATGGGCTTTGTGTCTATCTTGGCCACAATAATGCGTTCACTATGCTGTTTGTAGTAGCTAACCCGCACTCCTATTTTTTTTATTCATTATTAAACCTACTCCTGCATTACCCCTATTTGATTTTGTATCACCTGACCACAAGTCTTGTTCCTCCTGCCACCGAACTTCACTAATTCCCACTATATCTAACTTTAACCTATCCATTTCCCTTTTTAAATTTTCTAACCTACCTGCCCGATTAAGGGATCTGACATTCCACGCTCCGATCCGTAGAATGCCAGTTTTCTTTCTCCTGATAACGACGTCCTCTTGAGTAGTCCCCGCCCGGAGATCCGAATGGGGGATTATTTTACCTCCGGAATATTTTACCCAAGAGGACGCCATCATCATTTAATCATACAGTAAAGCTGCATGCCCTCGGGAAAAATTACGGCGGTAGTTTCCCCTTGCTTTCAGCCGTTCGCAGTACCAGCACAGCAACCCCGTTTTGGTTAATGTTACAAGGCCAGATCAGTCAATCATCCAGACTGTTGCCCCTGCGACTACTGAAAAGGCTGCTGCCCCTCTTCAGGAACCACATGTTTGTCTGGACTCTCAACAGTTACCCCTCCGTTGTTTTTGCACCTACGGTACGGCCATCTGTATCGCTGAGGCACGCAAGCCTCCCCACCAACGGCAAGGTCCATGGTTCATCGGGGGTGGGGGGGGGGGACAAAACCTATGACATCACAATTTCTAGCACATTCTGATGGTGGTAGTGTCAACTAGGCCATCTGTCTCTCTCTGCATGTCTAGAGGAGCATACGTCAGAACACCCATAAAAAAAATAATAAACCACACCAACAGCCCAGCACAGACTCTGTTTTTCCCACCAATTTCCAAGTGGTGGAGGGAGGGGAGATGAGGGCTTGGGGAGGTGGGGCCATGGAGGGTGGATGGGCTATGATGTAGGGGGGAAACCTTTCACATTATCTGGTAATGTCTTTAGTGTGATGTTGTCACATCTACACTAGAGTCTATTGTGGGGTTTCGGGGGAAGGTTTGCTATTTTTAATAAATTAGGCAGCATTGCAGACTGCACGAGAACAGCTTTGCCTTACTACCACTCTCCTCCAGTAATGTTTGGCTACTCTTCAGTCTGTGGTTCGATGCCATCCATTATTAGATAACACATAATCATTTGCTTGTTCCAAAACTTCCTCCATCAGCACAACAAAGAACACTATGCAAGGCCCAGTTGTTCTTGTTCAATACAATATACCATTATGGATAGTGAACTGTGGTTACATTGCAGACTGTCTGCAATCTGTGTCAACTGTGTGCTCATTGTCATTGTGGAATGCTACACACTTCAGTCTGAACTATACCCATTCTTTCTGCTAAGTCCATCTGTGTTGTTGTGTTTCTACCAAGTTTGTGAACTACTCTGAAATGAAATTTGCGCATTATTAACACTAATCGTGGCAATTTGATGGATCAGTTAATATCAATAACTATTAACACATTTTTCTGAAATTCTCTTTGTTTATTTGAGAACAAAGGGAGAATATTTCCAAGATATTTCATTATCTGTTAATGTAAAGAGGTAAACTGAATCTTTTGTTTCTTTTTACCTTTAACCTAAATTACAGAGTAATGTTTCATTAGAATATTTGCAGTGTAGCAATAAACCCTATTGAAGTACGACACTAAATACTGACTACAATAATAGTTAACTGAAAATCTAATTATCACTTTCAGCAACATCTCTATAAAGCTCTTTTGCTCCTTCTAGTACGTAAAAAAGCCTTGTAAATGTTGAGACATTCCTTTTCCTTTGCCTTGTTGGCCATCTTCGTGTTTTTCAAGGTGGCTACTTTCCTCACTTCCTGGCTGCAGTTTCCAGTATTTCCATACCTAAATCCCTACGGGACTTCCACTACCAAGTGTCAGATACTGACGATAATTCACTCTTGTTACACTCTTTATAAGTCATCACTCACTGAGCGGTAATTCTGAAAGGCGTCTTAAATTGTAGGGCTCTTAGTTCACTGGGCTCAAATGTTTTTTTTTATTAGTGTCTTAACGATGCTATGCTGCTGCAGCAGTTTACAGCATCCAGTCGGTGACGTAATATCTTCCTTTTTCTAGCAGTCTGTATCCACTCTACCGAAATCTGTCATTATTACAGCTGTGACCACAAATAGAGGAATAATGTACCATGTTACTAAATTTTTTGGCTTTCTTCCATGAAGGCCATTAGTATGCACATCATTACTGGATTTTTATTTCAACCGATACGCTAGTCAGAATTTGATTTGGGCCATTTTCTGAGAAAATTCATTGAGCAGAGCCCACTTGGTTGCACCCTTTCGGTCCTTCTGTTTCGGGCAAAGTACGAAAAGCAATCTTCTGCTTTGTCTGTGCTCAGAAATGAAAAATAATGCACAAATTATATAGTCAAACCTGTCTGTGGTAGAATACTTGACCTTTGGAACCGGCAGATTTTTTTGTATATCAGTACGTATAACCACTATTGGCTATTCCTCTTTTATTGCTATATAGAACATTTTTGCATGAAGTTTGTGCTACCTGTGTTTAATAATTAATTCATTCTTTTACGCCAGAGCTTGCTCCTTCTGAGAGTCAGTCTTGTCTTCCTGGTACTCTTGCTGCGATTTATTCATTGCTCAAGGTTGGGAGGCTTGGGCCCAGATGAAGATTAAGCACCATTCGTAAAATAAGTAAGACAATTTATTGGAAACTTCATAATAAGAACAAATTGCTGTCTTCAGAGGATATTTAAAACAATTTTAGTAGTGGTAAAAATATTTCGAATAATACAGAATAAGAGTCTTAAGACATCGTTAGACCTTTGAAATAACAACTGAACAATCATTCTCAAATGCTAATGGCAAACCATCGCCCAAACTGAATACAGTTTAACAAGGATGGCAGTTAACTTTACTAATTATAAACTCAGAAGGAGAAAGATCAAGTGCTCCTAGAGCTGTACCAAAGTTAAAATAAAATTTTACCAACGAGAGCAGTTACAGAATATCAGCGGTATATGCAAACCCCCTTAGCCCTCCAGGCGGGAGCATGCCATTAAGACCGGTGCAAACTGGCCAACCGATCCGCCGAACTGACCTTTAGACAACGCACGGGAGCAGAACACGTCTATAAAACACAAAATACTCTCATAGAATTAAACATAACAATTAAATGCCAATTATGGCTCCGACCGCAATATCGGATGTGAGTCCAGCTTAGGACATGTCGAGGAAACACAATCTTCAGGTAAGTGAGCTAAACAAGTGGATAATCGGTTTTAAGGTATTATCTGCCTCTACTTCCGCCGGAATAGTAAACGACTCGCGCGAAGCTCTAGAAAGATGTTGGATTAGACTGATGTCAAAGTTTAACATGGGGAAGAAAGCACACAAAAGTAGCATAACATGCCAGAAAATTTCAGTTTGCTCCCTCAACCTGCCTGTAAAATTGTACAAGTACACCCCAAGACGAATACAGTACTATTCTACCGGCTAGTTTGCACTTTAATCTTCCCTCGAAGGGGAAGTAAGTTACACAACAGACCGGCCCCATGCAGGCAGGACGGCTCGGTTACACAGTTTAAGATGCACAAAAACAACGGTAAAATCCATATCCATGGCACTAATGTCTTACATAGAAAATAAACAGAAACGTTAATACGATCGGGACCTGCAGATTAATAGCCAGGCAGGCACAGGCGTTATGATTTATCAGACATAGAACATCTTATAATGGGCGAAAGTCCGGCTAATCCGGGAACACTTGAAATGCAGTGAGGTTGAGAACCATTGTATAGAAGTTGGTCAAATATTAGCTACCGACAGTACAACCATCGACCGTGGTGGTTCTGGCGGAAACCGTTACTGCGTTGCTATATACTAGCCGTCCAATTAATCTGCATCGACCACCACTTAAATGCAGCACATAAACGGAGTCGTAGTTCGAATAATCCATACTCCGCAAGCCACCTGACGGTGTGTGGCGGAGGGTAGCTTGAGTACCTCTATCGGTTCTCCCTTCTTACCAGTGTCGTATTATTCGTGGAAAGAAAGATTGTCGGTATGGCTCTGCGTGGGCTCTAATCTCTCTAATTTTATCCTCATGGTCTCTTCGCGAGATATACGTAGGAGGGAGCAATATACTGCTTGACTCCTCGGTGAAGGTATGTTCTCGAAACTTCAACAAAAGTCCGTACCGAGCGACTGAGAGTCTCTCTTGCAGAGTCTTCCACTGTAGTTTATCTATTACTTCCGTAGCGCTTTCGCGATTACTAAATTATCCTCTAACGAAGCGCGCTGCTCTCTGTTGGTTCTTATCTATCTCGTCTATCAACCCTATCTGGTACGGATCCCACACTGGTGAGCTGTAGTCAAGCAGTGGGCGAACAAGTGTACTGTAACCTATTTCCTTTGTTTTCGGACGGCATTTACTTAGGATTTTTCCATTGGATCTAAGTCTGGCATCTGCTTTACCGACGATTAATTTTATATGGTCATATCGGTTTATATCACTCCTAATGCCTACTCCCAGATAATTTGTGGAATTAACTGCTTCCAGTTGCTCTCCCAGTTGCTGACCTGTTACATTGTAGCTAAATGATATAGGATCTTTCATTCTATGTATTCGCCGCACATTACACTTGTCTACATTCAACACCAAGTACGTCTCATAGGCGTTGAAGACATCTGGCGTGGGTGCCGGTGGCAGGAGGATTTGCGGACGTAATTCCAGGACGTCACACCGCCAGCAACCGACACTACTGCGGACAGACCGGACCCCTCCGACATCTCTGCTCCGTTCCAACCAGATGTCCCAACCAACGTCACCCTCTCCATGCCCCGCATCTTGTGTAACCACAACGTCTATTGGACCCAGAAGCCTTGGAAGCCAGAAGGCCATCGCACCGCTTCAGTCCACAACCACTACTCAGCTCCACCGCCTCGACTCGCGTCAAAGTGTCAAGTCCTCCCTTTCCAGGGTACGCGCGCCCTCACGCTGGCTCGTTTCTCACAGCAGAATCCTTGCCTCAAAGATATGCTGCGATTTGTTGGTAGGTCGCGACACGGCTCGCTTCAAATGCTGCTGCGCATACATTTGGTGCCTGATCATCTTTTTTCCTTATTCTGTACTGTCTCAAACAGCAGTCCTCCCTATTGCTTCATTCTTGATGTTTCTCTTCCCAGACAAACATTGCTCTGACTGAACCTTATTTGATGTTGCATTGAAGACTGATAATCAATTTCTGTTGCTGTCTCTGATGACTTGTGTATGCCTACGCTTTATGTTCCTTATTTCTTTTCAAAGGAAGCTCTGTAGCATTATCACTGACCTGATGTCCTATACTGTTATTTTCTCTTCAAATCTCTTAGAACACTGATTGAATCATCGTGTTTTGTTTTAACTGGCTCGGTGCAAATATCGAGTTTGGGAAATTAAAAAAAAACTCGTACTTTTCAACACCCTACAACATCAGCAAATTTCGGCTTTTGGTGAAACGTTTTGAACAGGTCATCCGTGGAAACAGGCTTGATTCATAGCAACAAAACTCTAAATTTCCAACAGTTGAGCATTTATCGGATTTGAAAAAACCTCTTCTCAATTCATGAAATCTATTCCTTAAATGAACAGCGGAGAAGTACCCACATTGTCCCAAGTTATCAATGGTATATGTTATGGCAGGTGTTGAGTACGTGTCTGTAAGCATCAGATTGTTGAGATATCGGTAATCGCAACACAGCTTTCACAGCTTTTTTTTATACCTTGTCTTTCCCTTTGGTATCACCACAGGTGCAATCAGTGGGCGAGTATTTTCCTCTATGACACCATCAACTGATTGTTGTCTCATGAATTATTCCATTACTGGTTGTAGGTGTCAACCTGTACGGCTTACGGTACATAGGTGACTGATTACCATTTGAGAATCGGTGTCGCGTCACCAGGATTGCCAGTAATAGGCCAATAGAATAGAATAGGTCTTCGAATTCCAACATTCCATAGTTGTTCTCACGGTTCCTTCTGAATGGACTACTTTCGCATGTAATGCATGTACCCTGGCAGCTTGCTCATGGTTAGGGGCCGAATTTGTCCTGTCTACATCACCTACATCGAGAAGAACTCACGGTGACCAACAATCCCTTATTCAAACTCACGTCTTCGATCCCAAAATTATCAACACCCAAAAGCACTACCAGTTTTCTTCGGTGGTTCTGCAACATAGGTTTAGAGGAAGTTCCATTTCTATACTCATATAAAATAGTTTTCCAGTACTGTATGGTACTTTACCACACAAATTGTCCCTCTGTTTCATGGATTATAACTGGCGTATTTTTCATGCGAGATGAACCTTGCGACAGTATGTCACAGAAATGAGTGTTCCTCAGTTCAAGCATGACGATTATAGACGAAACCTAGCCGAAACATTGAGCTATACCTTTCACATACATGGAGCAAAACTTCCACATTTTCCCAGAATCGCTTTTCTCCACCCTGAAATCCTTGCATTGCCGAATGTAGTGATTGTATTTGATTATCTCCCCCCCCCCCCCCCCCCCCCCCCCCGCTATTCCGTGCTTGGCGCAGACACGTGAACATTCGTGTTTAACAGTATATTTTCTGATTTTCTGCCGACTATTTCGCCAACATTCCGCCTCCACATATGTTTTTGTGGCATTACAATTCACTAGAGGCGCCGTGCGGTGGTCTTGGATCTCGGTGTTCCCGTTGCCATTTGATGACTGATTATTTACCTTCCGTCCTTTACCATTATGTTCTTTACTTTCGCTATGTCTATCTTGGGTACCACTCCATTACATCGCTTACATTGCAGTTGTCAACAGTCTTCATCTTTCACCCGAACTTCTATGATGAAAGCACTTCACATCAGATATGATATCACGGACTCTTGTTACCGTATTATTTTCTCCAGTGCCAAGTCTTCCGGAGATTCTCTGCAGACTTTCATTGGTGCATCCTATTGCAGACCCCTTAAAATATATCTAACGCCGTCCGTTCCTCTTCCTGCGCGAAGATTCTGTATGATTCGTCGCTATCCGTCACTGATATGTCGTAACAATAACTTTTCATATCCTATCTACAATATTCTCGACTAATTCACTTTCCGTACATGACACGCAGTTTAAGTGCTCGCAGTAGTAGTATCGCAGTCGTTTTTCCTCCTGTATCGTTCTACTTTACGTCTCCTAAGATCACAGAAATCTTGATCCTCCCTTAGGTCCGTGTAGCATGTAGTTCTCACGTGTCCGGTCAAGACTGGTTTGATCATCAGCAACATCTTTTCATATGTCAAGAATCCCAGTTTTCCAGCAGCCAACAGGCTACCTATGAATGCTTATATATGCTCCACTATCTTGCCTGTAAAAGGATTAACAGCCCTATTGTCAACTGAATCACAGATGGGAACTATCAAACTAGTCGAAGTCCTGTGTTCTGTTGCACCATCCACTTACTTATGTAGTTCTGCATCATCTGCTCTCAACTAAGCAACCTGAATCAGAAACGATTTTCCAGGTTCCTGTGTGGTAACAGTCTCCGTTTTTTACTCAGTTATTATAAAGCCTTTATCTAATGCAACAGAAGAGCAACGGGCGAATCAAAATGCATTGTTATAGCTGTAACACTAACATAATAATACCCGTAACAGATAATTCGGCCTGATCAGGGCCGGGTGCATTCACCACACTGTCTAGCAGAATTCCTATGCCCTTATCTGCAACAGGTCAACAATGTTACCGGAGCTAATTCCCTGTACGGAGCACTATGACTTAATACACACTGGTGTCCAAAATGGAAACTACAAACGGAAATTTTGCAAGGTTGAATTTATTTTGCCACAGGTGATAGTGAAGTAAAATCAACGAAAATAATACAGAACGTAAACAACAGCAACATGCCTAATGGTAGATAAAAAAAAAGTTCTTCGTTTTTTACAACTTGATGGACTTGATCACACATTTTGACAACTGGTTAATGTGCTCAGTATGGGGTGTGAACGTCTTTGCCGGCAATACGGGCACACTGTGAATGTTGTCATCAATCTCATATTGAGGCAATGACGGCCATTCCTTCTGTAGAGCTACTCGCAAGCCTTGGAGAGTGGTGGGTGGATGCTGACGCGATGCATTCCGTCTGCCCGTGCATCCAAGACATGTTCTATGGGATTCAAATCGAGAAAGCGATCAGGCCAAGACATGGGTACAATATTTCCCGTTTCCAAGAGAACGTTAACCACCTGTGATCCACGAAGTCGAGCATTATCGTCCATCAATAAGAAGGTTGGGCCCACAGAATCTTGCGACATGGACACCCCACGTTCCAAGATCTCGTCACGATACCTGACAACAGTTAAACCTTACCTGTTCAACCATACAATTTTATGGAGACGTGTTCGTGTGGTTATCGTAATCCCTGCCCACATCATTAGGGATCCTCGTCGACATCGGTCTCTTTCCACAATCTTTGGATGCCGTTATCTTGTTCTACGTTCCCTCGAGATGCGAATCCGTGGAGAATAACTCTCCAGAAAAAATCGAAACTCAACTGTGGAAAGAACATTGGCCCTGTTTTCTACAGTCCAGGTGGCATGCCGACGACTCCACTCTAGACGTTCCCTTCTGTGAAGACGCATCGGAGGTACACATACTGCAGGTCGCTGACAGTAAAGGCCACTCTGCCGAAGACTTCTGTACACCGTTTGCCTCGATACAATATGTCCAGTGCATTCTGCAGGGTCAAACGGCAGTTGCCGTGCAGTACTAATGAAATACCGTCGATCCCTTAAAACCATATAATTGTCCTCTCTTTCTGATGTCACAAATGGTCGGCCCCTCCCTTGTTTTCTGGATACAGTTTCAGTCTCTATAAATTGTCGCCACATCCGGTTCAAATGGCTCTGAACACTATGGGACTTAACATCTGAGGTCATCAGCCCCTAGACTTAGAACTACTTAAACCGAACTAACCGAAGAACATCACACACATCCATGCCCGAGGCAGGATTCCAACCTGCGACCGTAGCAGCAGCGTGGCTCCGGACTGAAGCGCCTAGAACCGCTCGGCCACCGCGGCCGGCTGCCACTTCCGGGAAACTAGATAACGACTCACATTAACCCATCAGGCCACATCAGTTGCGACTGTCTTGCTTCCAGTCTTTCTATCGCCCTCCACCATAGAGAGTCTGGATGACGTCTTCTCTGTGTCATAATGCATCAGCCGTGTACACAACAGTTGTGGACTAGGGGCTACCCAACAAACAGTACCCCGTTTGATAGATGTCCAGACGGCCATTCGCTTCGTTGTCCGTTGACTAGAACGCCACCTTCCGTGCAGAAGACGATCGTACGGACATCTGTTAACAGTTTGTATAATTATGTCATGAATTAGACACAGACCGGGTAAATAGCGGTTTGTTGCTTTAGTTTAGGACACCAGTGTATTGTACTGTGTGCTCCTCACCGGTGTCGTACCGACATAGTCTTCCCTAATGTGTCCCTCAAATTGATTCTTATCCATGACTTCGTCACTTGTAACGAATTTCACCCTAAAATTCATTGGACAGCCTAGCTGACTAGTCATCGCAATAACAGAAATAACAAACACGAAAGGACAGTTTACTTCACTCCCCCCGCTGTGCTGATGGTGATCTGCGTCGTGGCCCAACGTTATTCGAGACCACTGGCCACTTCTGACGCCATTTACAACAAGTTAAGGATGGTTTGAGTGTTCATTGACCTAACTGTAGGTCACAATGACGATGTTGGATTTTTGGTGGGGTAGCAGGCACGTACAGACGGGTGGAGGCCTGTTGTATAGAAGCAGGAAGAGGAAACCACAGCCAATTATTGGTTACAATCAGTACAGCAGTGAAAACCTCGTCTTGCTGAGGTCAGTGCCCATTGGCGCAGGGTGATCCTGTAATGGTGAAATGTGTTTGGCTCAGCACACAGCCTCAGGAAGTGGCCAACATAGAGTCGCCAACACGAGCAGGCTTCAGCAGTCTTGAAGTGATGTTAGCACTTCAGCAAGTCTGCTAGGCTGCTTTAGCGTAGGCAGGCGACAGGCATGAGACTGTAACAGACTCTGATGTAAGTCGGTCAAATCGTTGGACGTAGATTTTAGGTCAGCTACAGCCTGGGGCGAGCCCAGTGCAGAAATCATTAGAGATCGCGGGCGAACCAAGGACCCCAGATCAGCATACATCATCAGTGGCTCAAGGACACAGGTCTGCAGTAGCAGTGTGTGTGCACACAGGGCTGACGGCAGGTGCAGGTGTGTACAATGGAGTACTGCGTAGTCGTCCTGATGTTGGTAGAAGCCCGCCAGCAGATGACTCCTAACTGGAGGGCACCATTTCAGCTCCTGGGCACCATTTCAGCTGCTGGCGGCATCAGACCCACGCACAGCCCGTAGTCTCGCAGCTAATAGAGGTTGCGTCTAGTACTTGTGCGCTGAATGACCCATGTAAGTGATCGACTATTTTCGTACTGCACTTCTTGGAGCTGTCTGCGGACGGCTACAGGTACCCCATACTCGGGATGGGCGGTATTTATAGTCGCACGATCGCTCCTTGTTGTGACGCGATGGCACTTTTGATCACGTAGGTCCTGGATGCTATTCAGTGCCAGATTCAGACGTGATGTAAAATGGGCGACCACTGTTCGAGCCCCAACAGCAGAAATTGTAGCTGGACGTGGAGTAATTAGTGTCGTTCTAAGCCCACGGAGGAGACTTCGGTCCCGACAACACAGCCTCTCTACAGCATCAGAACACGGTGATCGCTTTATGTTTGCCTGACCACAGTTTAACGAGGCCTATTTCAATGGCAGTGGCGCACCGTTAAATCCACTGACATACTTATGAACCAAGACGAAAGTGACACTTCCCAATAGCAATCCTAATTTCTATCAGTGTCCGCAGCATGCCCTTGTACGAAAATTTCTAAACATCAAAGCGGCGCAAATACTAACCAAAATCAGAAGGGAAAGTCAGGATTCATGCAACTAATTACACTAATTTCTACTGATTCATCATTCAGTTGTAAAGGGTTCCAGTTCCGGTACGATAGCGTCCCGTATGACTATCAATACTGCACAAGGGCTACATTTCAATTTTACACAGTGAATTTCAAAGAATCGGATTTATTAACGGAGGTCATTATGTATCGTGTTTTTGGCTTGGACAACCACAGCACTCATTAATCTTTTCAATCGAAAGCAAAACAAAAACATTTTGTTCACGACAATGTACTTTGAATAAGATAAATAGCAAACAAATGAGACAGTTAATTATATTTTTCTCTTTTCAGAAAACAGATAGAGAAAAGGGACTCCTTGTCAGGTACCTATATCTATAAGAATGCACAACACTACATTCGGCAGTCAGTAGCCGAGTGAGCTTTACAATGACTGTAACGATTTTAATCGAAACATCGGAAGAAGTAACTACTGTGTTCTGAGTGCAACTCCAAAAACTAGTTAAAATATTTCTGTGGTTTTCATATACACTCCTGGAAATTGAAATAAGAACACCGTGAATTCATTGTCCCAGGAAGGGGAAACTTTATTGACACATTCCTGGGGTCAGATACATCACATGATCACACTGACAGAACCACAGGCACATAGACACAGGCAACAGAGCATGCACAATGTCGGCACTAGTACAGTGTGTATCCAACTTTCGCAGCAATGCAGGCTGCTATTCTCCCATGGAGACGATCGTAGAGATGCTGGATGTAGTCCTGTGGAACGGCTTGCCATGCCATTTCCACCTGGCGCCTCAGTTGGACCAGCGTTCGTGCTGGACATGCGGACCGCGTGAGACGACGCTTCATCCAGTCCCAAACATGCTCAATGGGGGACAGATCCGGAGATCTTGCTGGCCAGGGTAATTGACTTACACCTTCTAGAGCACGTTGGGTGGCACGGGATACATGCGGACGTGCATTGTCCTGTTGGAACAGCAAGTTCCCTTGCCGGTCTAGGAATGGTAGAACGATGGGTTCGATGACGGTATGGATGTACCGTGCACTATTCAGTGTCCCCTCGACGATCACCAGTGGTGTACGGCCAGTGTAGGAGATCGCTCCCCACACCATGATTCCGGGTGTTGGCACTGTGTGCCTCGGTCGTATGCAGTCCTGATTGTGGCGCTCACCTGCACGGCGCCAAACACGCATACGACCATCATTGGCACCAAGGCAGAAGCGACTCTCATCGCTGAAGACGACACGTCTCCATTCGTCCCTCCATTCACGCCTGTCGCGACACCACTGGAGGCGGGCTGCACGATGTTGGGGCGTGAGCGGAAGACGGCCTAACGGTGTGCGGGACCGTAGCCCAGCTTCATGGAGACGGTTGCGAATGGTCCTCGCCGATACCCCAGGAGCAACAGTGTCCCTAATTTGCTGGGAAGTGGCGGTGCGGACCCCTACGGCACTGCGTAGGATCCTACGGTCTTGGCGTGCATCCGTGCGTCGCTGCGGTCCGGTCCCAGGTCGACGGGCACGTGCACCTTCCGCCGACCACTGGCGACAACATCGATGTACTGTGGAGACCTCACGCCCCACGTGTTGAGCAATTCGGCGGTACGTCCACCCGGCCTCCCGCATGCCCACTATACGCCCTCGCTCAAAGTCCGTCAACTGCACATACGGTTCACGTCCACGCTGTCGCAGCATGCTACCAGTTTTAAAGACTGCGATGGAGCTCCGTATGCCACGGCAAACTGGCTGACACTGACGGCGGCGGTGCAGAAGTGCTGCGCAGCTAGCGCCATTCGACGGCCAACACCGCGGTTCCTGGTGTGTCCGCTGTGCCGTGCGTGTGATCATTGCTTGTACAGCCCTCTCGCAGTGTCCGGAGCAAGTATGGTGGGTCTGACACACCGGTGTCAATGTGTTCTTTTTTCCATTTCCAGGAGTTAACAGTAAAAATGATAAATCTTAGTTACACACACGACTGTCCATCAACCTCTGTGGTGACTGATTCTCGATGAATCCTTGCGAGGTGCCGGGGTGGAGAAGAGTTTGTGCCTCTTTAGTTCACACGAATCTTGCATGAGAACGAGACATGAGCTCGACCCACTCCTTATCTACCAGCTAATTAATTATGCACACAATGGTAACGGAAGGAAATGATGGTGGACCTGCTAGTTGGTAAAATAAGGAGTGCACACTCACAATAATACAATAAAAATCGAAATATACTCAAAAAAAGAGAGCTTTATCATATTAAACAACAGGAAATGGGATTCTACCTATATCTAAGAAATGTGATGCGGATTAAATATCACAATGAGATTTATTATGTATCAGAACATAAATGCTCATGACTGTCAACACACACAGTAGGTTGAAGGATAGGGTATACTGAACTAATACGAGAATAAGAGTTGGCTCGAGAACAAGGTGCTCCTACTCTCTGTGATGCAGTAGACTGACGATAATGACTGGAGGTCCTAATGAACCTAATATTAATCTCCTGACTGTATAGCAGTAGCGCAATCAGTATTCTCAGAATCAAGAGGACAATGCAGTCCGTCGGTGCCAGGAATCTTCGTTCCGGACGCGCTGGAACGGTAAACACATAAACTGCGGCAACACTCAGACGTCTCGCAGGTCGTTTCGCCGTGCATACAATAGGCGAAACTCGACTGACGTCAGTCGTTTCGCTAGGCGCTTAAGCCTATTGTACAGAACCCTCAGAATTCAGGGAAGTGCAGCCCCCAACCGGAAACGCAGTGCCGCATCCTCCGATGCTCGCCTCGCACAGGCAACCCAGGGAAGTAAAACAACATGTTTAGCAATCAAGTGAAAAGTATTTTTTTGAGCTCTCAGTACAAATACACTCATTACAATAACCTTATTCGGTCTGTTACTCCCGTGCAATGACACAGAACATAAGTAAAATTGACGAAAATGGGAGGAGTCATGCAAAAGAGGGCATGTAACCTCTCACCCTTGCAGAGTACACGGGGGACGCTACAGATCACTCATTTATAATCATATCATCATCATGTGACTATCGCGATACTAAGCAACGGAAGTTAAAGTAGCTAAGGTGGTTGATGTACTACGTGGTCCATCAGTGCTTCGTGGCGGACGTATAGATTTTGCTTTAATGTTGCTGTAGAAGTTGCACAGGCGTGGGTTGACTATGGTTGTTGTTCGTGTTGATTCAGCTCTGTGTTCTTTGGTAACTAGTTTGGAGAATTTTCCTCCCCGTGATGTTGCACATACGTAAGACTTTGGAAGTAGCTCCATCGTATGTCTCCACAAGAAGTGATACGTCTCCTAGCCGCATGGTGTAGCGGCGAGGCCTCAGGTGCCTTGCTACGGTTCACGTGGCTCTCCCCGTCAGAGGTTCGAGGCCTCCCTCGGGCATCAGTGCTTGTGTTGTCCTTAGCGTAAGTTAGATAAAGTATTGTGTAAGCCTAGGGACCGATGACCTCAGCAGTTCGGTCCCATGGGAACTTACCGCCACCACGCCTGCTAATTTGTTTATTGACAAACCTATGTGCGTAAGGACCTGACGTATATGTAAATTGTCGGTAGATGATTCTGCACAGACAATGTGGCGAAAAAATCACAACACCAAGAAAGGATTATGCGACATAAACGAAAGTTGGTAATGCGTGTTTCTACAGCTGATAGATCACGCCTATTCAAATTTCACGCCGGTCACATAAGAGTGGCCCTAGTAGCATAACTGTGAGGACACAAATAAGGTTTGCTTTAAATACGTGTTGTAACGGTCGTGAGTTATAGTTTCGCTTAAGACTGGACGTGGTGAGATGATGTCAGTAGCGAATGCCTTTCATGTGAGAAAGATGTCATTATCTGCACCTAGGAGAAGCTGAATGTTGCTTCCGCGATACTGCAGAAAGGCGTGGCAGGGACGTAGCCACTGTACATGATTTCTGGCAGCGACGGTCACGAGAATGTAAGGTCAGAAGATGACCGGACTGCAGACGGCCAGGTGCCACTACCAAGCGGGAAGACCATCGTGTTCGGCTAATGGCTCTGGCGCATCGTACTGCATCTGGAGCAGCAATTTCAGCAGTACACAACACGACGAACTGTTACAACTTGGTTACTTAAAGGACAGCTCCAAGCTAGACGCCCTGCAGCAAGCATTCCACTGACCCCAAACCACCACACTGAGAATTTAGTGGTGTCAAGCGAGAGCTAATTGGGGAGCAGTCTGGATGATGATGGTGGTGAGGATTATTTTGGTTTATGGGGCACTCAACATAGTGGTCATCAGCGCACGTTCAAGTTACAAATCCTTCCATCTCAGCACTTTTCGAATGATGATGAGCTGATGAGGACGACACAAGCAACGTTCCCGGGGGGAGAAAATACCCGACCCGGTCGGGATCGAACCCGGGACCCTGGGACGCAGAGGCAGCAATGCTAGCCACTAGACCACGAGCTTTAGACAGCACGTTGGAGACATGTTGTGTTTTCTGATGAAAGCTGGTTCTCCGTCACTGCCAGTGACGGTCACTGCCAGTTGAGGGTCTGCAACCAGCCTGTCTGCGTGCTAAAAACACAGGAGTTGTGGTTTAGGCTACGATTTATTATGACAGCGGGAGCGCTCTCGTTGCCAACCCATGCAATCTGACTGCCAATTTCTACTAGCTGAGCTGCCATTCATTAATAGCATTTCAAAGGGTGTTTTCCAACAGGATAACTCTCGCCATAATGCCGCTGTTGTAACCCAACGTGCTCTACAGACTCTCAACATGTTGGTTTGGGCTGCTCGATCACTAGATCTGTCTCTAATCGACCACATATGGGACATTTTCGGACGACAACTGTGGCCTCTTCCACAAAAAGAATTCACCGTTCTTGTATTGAGCGACCAAGAACAAAGGCATGTACTTCTCCATCCCAGAAATTGACACCCATACAACACAATACATCCACATCTGATTGCTTGTATTCAACGTTCTGGCGGTGACAACGTTTATTGATATACCAGAATTTCAAATTTGCAATGGCTTATCTTGCGCTCACATAAACCTGTGATCTTGCAATGTTTACAATGTAAATATGCTACCTAGACGAACGTATTCGATAAATTTCATTTACTCTACATTCATTTATTTCCGGTGTTGCGATTTTTTTCTGTCCCTGCATATGTACTAGGGGGCGTGCTATTGATATGCAATTCAATTTTGTAGGTGACATGACTGTTTATAATACTATTTGATGTACAGTGTTAGCCATTGAAAACACACACACACACACACACACACACACACACACACACACACACACACACAGTATGGGACTCTGGCAAGGAGCTTATACGGTGTTCGGCAGCAAATCCGACAGTGTAAGCCGTGGAGGAGAAAATCGTGTGTCTCTGCGGCGGTTTTCTCCACAGCAGTAAAGCGGGATTATGGCTCCGTCAGTTGCCGAAAAGCGACATCGCCACGGGGGAAGGCAGTCTCTTATCCAGAGGGCGCAATCCCTGCCGGGTAAACAGAGTACAAGTAGTAGCCTAGTGTCTTAGTGCCAGTACGTCATCAAAAAGAAGTTCAGTAGAGGCAGTCACAGCCCACAGCGTGGAATGAAAAAAGTTAACGTCATCAAACTGCGTTATGAAACATTTTAAATCAGGATAGTAATTTCTACTTTTATGAACACACTACATTATAACAGTACAGCAGCGGTTAAGTAACTGTCTTGAACGGAGCTAATTGCTCCTTCTCGGTTCTACTGAGTGTAAACACTGGAGTCGAGCAATCTCTGAACTGGAACCGGCTTAACTGACGTATATTATTGCATCATACATCTACTACCATCAATTGTTTAGAATTCTGTAAGATATTAATCTTGCATATATGTATTTGTTTTGCTATTTTTCCTCTGCTAAAGGTGCTTATCTTGGATTATAATGATCCTGTGTATACAGTTATAATGTTATATGTTATGCAAAATTAATATTTTTATTCATTAAGTAATGTTATTCCCATGTATGTATGTAATTTCTTTGTTATCTAAGAAGGGGTAGCATTCATCTCACGCTAGGTGAAGAGAACCCTACGTCATAGTGACGTAGCGCTACGTCATCGTGACGTAAATAAACCTAAATCGACTTCATGAGTTTTTATATCTATATTAGCAGTTGTACCACAGAGGTTGCACGATAACGTGAAAGCTAAATGTAAATACATGTGTAGAAACGAAGTTGCAGCACTTGTGTGGTATGTTCAGCCCAGTTGAATTACTTATTAAGCAGGAATACCAACAATTTTGGATGTTATTGTTTCTTGAACATAATGAATGTCTGGACGAAGGAACCATAACGAAAGTACATCTACATCTATGACATTACTCTGCTATTCACAATAAAGTTCCAGGCAGAGGGTTCAATGAACCACCTTCATGCTGTCTCTCTACCGTGCAACTCTCGAACGGCACGCGGGAAAAACGAGCACTTAAATTTTTCCGTGCGAGCCCTGATTTCTCTTATTTTATCGTGATGATCATTTTTCCCTATGTAGGTGGGTGCCAACAGAATGTTTTCGCAATCGGAGGAGAAAACTGGTGACTGAAATTACATGAGAAGATCCCGTCGCAACGAAAAACGCCGTTGTTTTAATCGTAGCCACTCCAGTTCACGTATCATGTCTGTCACACTATCTCCCCTATTTCGTGATAATACAAAACGAGCTGCCCTTCTTTAAACTTTTTCGGTGTCCCACCTGATGTGGGTCCCACATCGCACAGCAGTACTCCAGAATAGGGCGGACAAGCGTAGTGTAAGCAGTCTCTTTGGTAGACTTGTTGCACCTTCTAAGTGTTCTGCCAATGAATCGCAGTCTTTGGTTTGCTCTACCCACAATATTATCTATGTGATAGTTCCAATTTAGGTTATTTGTGATTGTATTTAGTTGAATTTACAGCCCTCAGATTTGTGTGACTTATCGCGTAATCGAAATTTAGCTGATTTCTTTTAGTACTCATGTGAATAACTTCACATTTTCTTTATTCAGGGTCAACTGCCACTTTTCGCACCATACAGATATCTTATGTAAATCATTTTGCAAGTCGTTTTGATCATCTAGTGACGTTCCAAGACTGTAAATGACAGCATCATCAGCAAACAATCTAAGACGGCTACTCATATTGTCTCCTATGTCGTTAATATAGATCGGGAACAATAGAAGGCCTATAACATTTCATTAGGGAACGCCGGATATTACTTCTGTTTTAAAAAAAGAAACGCTTGCACTCATTTTTAAAAAAATCCCTAGAATCGTGCATGAATGTGACGACAGAAACGTGAAATAATTATTGAGCTCTAATTCCAAGAATGAGGGATGTTATTTTGTGTTTCGTGAACATAACAAATATCTGAACGAAGGAACCATAACCACAAGAAAAGTAAAAAAAAAAAAAAAAAAAAAGTAGTAATTTAAAAAAAATCCGATTAATTGTGCATAAATCATGTGGACATAAACGTGAAATAGGGAGAAATTAAAGTGTTCCGCATTTTTATAAAAGCCAATGGATTGTACGTAATCCTCCTGGGCATAAAAGTTAAACCGAGAAATTAATGTGGTTCCAAAAATAATTCCGAATGTTGCTGGAATTTTAATCTTGTTTTCATGTTGCACATCAACTCAGAAAATTTTGCTCTTCATAAATAAATTATTGCTGACGATTATAATGTATAATGTAACCTGTTTATAACACATCATTATTTTTCATTATACGCTGTATACTGTGAAGAAACAATAATATTTCGTTTATAATTGTTACTCACATTTTAATATTTAAGCAGTATCAACTATGAAAAGAAGGAAGTTTCCTATACAACGTATAAAGGAAAATAATGGCATCTGTTATAACAGGTCAGTACATTATAATCATCAGCAATAATTTATTTCTGAAGAGCAAAAGTTTCTGTGCTGATCATAAAGGCAAAATTAAAATTCCAGCAATATTCGGATTTATCTTTGGACCCACGTTAATTTCTCAGTTTAACGTCTCTGCCCAGAAGAATTATGTACAATCCATTGTACCGTATTTTATAAAAATCCGAAACACTTTAATTTCTCGCTATTTCACGTTTATATCCACATGATTTATGCACAATTAATAGGATTTTTTAACTACTAGAGGCTATTTTTGACATTCGTTATTGTTATAGTTCCTTCGTTCAGACATTCATTACATCAAGAAACATACAATAACAACAAAAACTGTTGAGATTACAGATTAATAAGTAATTCAAGTTGACTGAACATACCACACAACTGCTGTAACTTCGTTTCTACACATATATTTACATTTCCCTTTCACGTTACCGTGCAACCTCTGTGGTACAACTGCATAGATCGATATACGTACTCATGAAGTCGATTTAGGTTTATTTACGTTACGATGACGTAGCGTTACGTCACTATGATGTAGGGTTCTCCTCACCTAGCTAGAGATGAATGCTACCGCTTAAGGAGCTTCGGCTCGTTGAGGAAATGAATATCTGTGAATAAAGTTAAGGGACAATTGAGAAGCAATAGTGAGTGCTGTGAAGTGACGACTATGAGTGCAGTAAATCGGACTGTTGTCATTAGCGCCCATAACGTATGAGGTCAGCGGTTATGAGCAGTTTCATTTTGACAATGGGCTGCAAAACAGGGTTGATAATATAGCAGCCGCCCACTGTTGATTCTGAAAACTTACGTTCTCAGTATTAAATAAACGTGACTAGCTCCGTCCCGTTCCGTTTCCAGAAAGAGGGAAAGTTTATTATGTAGTATTTTGACGGACTAGCTGTCAACGAGACAACGAAGCGTCGGCACCAGAGATCCTACAGCAGACGTATCAACATGGTGGTAAAGGATGGAGTTGTCATTACTTGAAACCGACGTCCGTCACCTTATTTAGTGCAAAGTTTTAGGTTCACCGCATTTATACCTCCATGGTTCACCGCAGCAATGCTTCTCCGTGATGTCACTTTGACGTACCGTGCCCAGTTTCGACCGTTGGGGATATCTATCGACTTTGTTGGTCGTATCCCAAATAGCATCTGGTGTTTTGATTGTGTGCAGGCGTAGTTGTTTAATCAAGACTGTCAGCTTGCGTCGTTTAGGGATGTACTAGTCGATACAATGGTAACCTATAGTTTAAAGAAATCACATTTCATGCGTAAGTTGAACCGTTCAAACAATATATTCTTTTGGACGCGTGAATTATGGTTGCGCTGGTTACTTTAGTTTTTTGCTGTGTTTTTCATTGCTTTCCAAACCGCAAACGCTCCGAATCCGAGCCACACCGTATCGTCTCCGGACAACACAACTGCTCTGATTGCTGGGGCAGCATCTGATGCCCTAAATCCCTACTACCAATGTAGAGATTTCTTCAATTGATAATGTAGAATTGGCTCAACAAGTAGAAAAGGACCATACTGAAATCGAAAATATAAAATCTTTAATTACTGAAATATGTAGTAATATCGATACTCCCAAAGATTATGATGAAAGTACAGAGCGTTCACATCGTGAACATAGTGAAGAATCGATGTCAACAAACCGTGTATCCAGCACAGAGATGCGAATACAGGAAATTACTAAACGGCTATCAGAATTAGATAATAATGAAAACATTTCAAGTAGTAGAACTAATAACGTAATCAGAAACAACAGTCGCATCGTGTTCGCTAGCAGGGAAGACAACAATGCAAATAAAGAAACCACCGCAAGCAAATCCGACGCAACTCAGTCTCTGCAATGTAAACCAAATCCGGCCATGTCTCTCGCAGAATATTAGGACGATATAACGACAAATTCAAATGTAGCAAGTAGATTCCCTGTATTTAAACCAGGAGGCGAACTTCACCCTATAATCTTCATAAAGGCTTTTGAAACTTCATTATCTCCTAAATGGAGTAATGAAAATCGGATTCAATTTGTAATAGGGCATTTAGAAGCAGAAGCCGCAGAATGGGCGGTACTGCTTAGGACTGAATTTAGAGACTAGGAGGACTTTGTTAAACAGTTTAAACAAAATTATTGGTGAAGAGGAAAACAACAACAGTTAACTTTAGAGTTTTTAGACCCTCCTCCTTTTTCAAAACGGTGGGGAGGCTATAGAAATTATTTCGAATGGCATTTAAACCGCGCTAAATTGATTGAAGAACCAATTTTTGAATGTCATCTAATACGAGTCTTAATTAGTAGATTGCCGTATTATGTGAAGGAAAAAATGATAGAAAGGAAATGGTGGCAACCTTGCGAATTACTGGGATATTTAGAACAGTTAGATACACTTAGTAGAGAACGGGAAGACGAGAAATTTAGATTTAGTAGAAATGAAAATTTTCAAAACAATAATAATTGAGAACCGCGAAAATTTAACAACAACAATCATAGCCGGTTTTGTTATATAAAACGTCAATCTAAAGATCAAGAGAGCAAACAAAATCGGGGTAATAACTCTAAAATGAGGAAATTACACAATAACGATAATGAGACAAATCACCCTCAGGTAATTAATGTGGGTCAAGTTGTAGGCGATGTTATCATAGAAAGTTCGGAAAACTAGTTAAGTCCTTTAGTATGGGTCGACTAAAGGGAACTGTTAGTCAAAATTATACAAGACCCACTTGCAATTTTTCATTAAGCTGCCAAAAGGAGGGTGACTGGCAACAAGATTTACTTCGTGAAAACAATCAGATAAGAGAGAATATAACTTATAAACCCATCATTAAAGGGTATATTAAAGATACCGAAGTAAATGTTACAATCGATTCGGGTTGCGAAGTAAGTTATTGTCTAAAGAATAATTTCAACTTAAAAAAAATACTGGAATTTTCCGACCTTACATGTAACTGGTGTGACAATTATAGGAGTTACTGGTTAAAGAAGTCAAAATATTAGTGAAGAAGTTTATTTAACTTTTGACTGGAAAGCACAGAGGGAACATCAGAGGTAGAAAATTTGCATTCCAAAAACTGTCGTTTACGAATTAGTTACGTGTATCCGTGAAGGTTACGGGCATTTTGGTAATCGTAAATGAGTCAAACATCTGATGAAGTATTATTATTTCAAAAATATGTCCCATATTGTAAAAAGCATTATTAGAACTTGTGAAATCTGCCAAAAAGTTGAAGTTAGTAACAGATCTAAGCATTATAAATTATATTCGGTAATTCTTCGAGGTCTATGGGATCTACTAACACTGGATTCTTTCGGTCCTCTGCCTCGTAGTTAAGGAGGATTCAGTTATGTGTTTGTCATAATGGAATGTTGGTCCAAACATGTGAAACTATATACTTTGAAACGAGCGAATGCAGCAAGCGTTATACGCTGTCTCACTCGAAACTACTTTGTTAACTGGGGCATTCCTAAACGACTAAATATGGAATATGGCACATCTTAATCTCAAAATATCACCCTCAAAGTAATTTAGTAGAAAGAGTCATGAAAGAATTAGGATGGTCATGTAAAACATATTGTGCATCTATACTCAGTGGGCCAAACTAATCCCTGAATTCGAAAAAATATTAAACGAATTGCCTCATCTAACGACAGGGTTATCACCTACAGAAATTTTAGGCAAACATAGGAGAGCCTTTACTAGCTGCTTTACCTTGGCCACCAGTAAATGAGACCCAACAAAGCATTTCAAGCGACAAAATTCGCCAACAGATTGTTAATAAAGCTGAACGGAGACTTAAAAGTTATAATCAGCATGCTATAGAACTCCCATTTCAAGCAGGAGACCTTGTATTAGTACGATCTCATCCTGAAAGTTAGAAAATTAATAAGGAATGTAGGAAATTTTTCTTTACCTTTGAAGGTCCATATGTTGTCCATAAGGTTGTACATCCCAAAGTGTTACTTCTTATGGAACCTTCGTCAGGTGTAATTAAAGGTTTATATAGTGTTGATCAAATTAAACCCTTCATTGCTAAAGAAGTTAATATTTATTTTATGTTACATATGAACGAGTGTTCATGGTTTATTCATGGAACTTTTTGGTGATAGGGACGTATTATTTTAAGGAAATGACGAAACGTTTACACAAGGACTTAACAATAATCTACCGGTACTTCAAGAAAGGAAACATAACTAAAAAGGGTTTATATGGAAGAAATTTTGTTATTAGGTCAGAAGGAATTTTGAATATTTTTGTATTTACTCGGATAGTAGGAACCAAAGGGGATGTTTAATAGTTTTAGGGACCACGGGCGTCCAGAGCTATAATGCTCACGAGGACGCAGCAGAGTGCCTTTAATAGAGATTGGTAACTGTGTTAATACAGAACACACCAAACGGGGCTCTCTCGCTTGTTTCTCCTAAATAAATTGCCATTACCTAATAAGAGTGTCCGAAGGTAAAGAAAACCGTGCCGAGTTTCTAAAGAAAGTTTGCTTGATATCTTCTTGACCTCATGCATAAACAAAGTACGATGTAAGGTAAATAGTACTAGTAGTTATTGTGAGGACACTTGTTGGCTATTACTCTGTTAGTAGAAATTCAGAAGCCATAGTTTACTTAACTATATTTTGAAGGCACGGGGGATAAAGACTGAACAATTTTTCTCTATTGACTGCGTACTCACGTTATTAATCCTAGTGCTAGTGGAGCAATAGAGGCATTTATATCCAGTTAACGACTTCAACTTGACAATGTTTACTGCTGCGTCAGACAGTTAATCACTAATTCCTTAGTGCTAAAGTTTTATTCCAAGCCGGCCGCGGTGGCCGAGTGGTTCTAGGCGCTTCAGTCTGGAACCGCGTGACTGCTACGGTCGCAGATTCGAATCCTGCCTCGGGCATGGATGTGTGTGATTTCCTTAGGTTAGTTAGGTTTAAGTAGTTCTAAGTTCTAGGGGACTGATGACCTTCGCTGTTAAGTCCCATAGTGCTCAGATTCATCTGAACCATTTTATTCCAAGACAAGATCATTTACTTGTTTGTTGATTGCACTGCTTAGTAAATAAAACCTCCCACCAATTACATTCCGAATATTAATAATCGAAGTTCGTAACAGTATTAAGCCAATCCACATCCAGTTCACTTCCTTGATGAAGACGTTTTCGTATAACAAAATAGCACGGCCTGCCCACAGATTCACCTTCACTAGCAAATAGTAACCCGAAGCTATTTATTATTACAGCAGCACTCGCTAAATCATATTTGGGTTTATCTTACCTGTTTCTGTGTCTCACTTACATATATTTATTTTGTATCTGTTAGAAGTGTGCTTATATTCCGTATCTCCGATGTCAGTAAATCTTTGTTGCAGATGAGCCACCGATGGTGACCAAGTGACTTGATCCTCTTAAGGTACCAATTATAGCGCCTTTATTGTAGATCAATTTCTCTGCGCTGCTGATAAGTCCTTAGTACAGCGCGCGGCAATGTTTTGACGCCTGCCGGGGTGGCCGAGCGGTTATAGGCGCTACAGTCTGGAATCGCGCGACCGCTATGGTCGCTGTTTCGAATCCTGTATCGGGCAAGGATGTATGCGATGTCCTTAGGTTAGTGAGGTTTAAGTAGTTCTAAGTCTGGGGGACTGATGACCTCAGAGGTTAAGTCCCATAGTGCTCAGAGCCATTTGAACCATTTTTGAATGTTTCGGCGGAATTCGCCAGTTGATTCACGGAGTGACCTTTGCCACCATTTGTAATCGTCTCATTGCGTGACATAAGTACTGAACGAAACTAGACAAGTACGGCAGTCTGCCACGGAAACTAAAGACTAGTCCACTGTTCTCTAACAGTTTCTCTCGGTTACTGCGACGTCGCACGGCCTCTGCAGGTACCTAAAGTTACTGCTCGCTTCGACACGAAACAAATGTTTCTTCCGATAAGCTTATATCACTAGTAAATAATTATAAATCAGCAGCTGCTACAGTTCGGACGATATCGCAGCTTACCGCTTGGTAAGCCGCTTAACGTGTGATCGATGCTAACGGCCCAATTCTCGTTTCCCGTTTCGCCTACAAAGGCAGAGCCAAACATGCCCCGCACATTTAATGTTTTAAGCGACTTAACGTATTTGATGACACTGTTGTGTCGTCAGTTTAATCCGTTGCCTTTTCTTTCACATCTGAGTACTGGTTACTAGTTTCGTATGTACGAACACAATCTAAAGTCTTACTTCGTGTAGAGAGATATTTTGTTGCTGTGCTTTTACGGAGTATTTCTCAAATTAATCTCGGCTTATCCAAGAACAGCTGCCATTTCATGTGTACGACTGTGTAGTTGTAACAGATAAAATTTCAGGCTAACGTCAAGCGTAGTATTATACGTTAACCATTTCTTTGCATCATCACATATTCATGAAAGAGTGCTCTGTAAAATGTTATAGCATCAAATGGCCCGTATCAGTCTTATTACAGAAACCACGAAACGTAATGCAATAAATGCTGAATGTTGTAAAATGCAGTAAGTTTTCTCACAGTAACCTAATCAGTGAACTAATTTCTATTTCTGAAGTAAGTTCATAAAAAACGAAGTGAAATTCTGGGTTGTTAGGGCACGTCATGTCTCTTCAGACAATTGACATTTCGACCCCTCTGCTGGGATCTTCTTCAAGGTCTTGTCGTGCCCAATGTATAGTAGGCACTGTCACTTCTCTTATAAAGGGGAGCTTTCCGGCGCTTGTGCTAGAGAAGTGGCATTATTGTGAAACAATTTCAGGCTACCATTGGTAGTCCATCGTCATTGAATAGCAAGAAGAAAGGGGTTATAGGCTAAACTTCCAGTGGCTACCGCTGATGTGCCAAAGTAGTTATTTAGAATGTGATTTTCCCATATACTGGAAAAGAGTTAATTGTTAAAATTCCTCCTGCTACCATTACTGACAAAAATGAAAGAGGCACAGCTTGAGAGGAGAAATGTTTATCCAAAATATTATTCTCAGCAGTGTTGGGTTCCAGGGCATTGTTTGTATTGCCGCACGCCGTGGTCACGTATTCACTTCCTTGATAGCTGAAGCCAAGATGTCGGAAGCCTACGGCAGTCCCCTCTATTGATGTCACATGCGTTCTTAGAAATTTCAGTCGCTCCTCTGACTTTTCTGTGAAGGTTGGTTTCCATAGCCAGCACACGGACATTACTGAAATCGATGAGAGGGCCACATTTCTCGTGATGTTCCGCTACTGCCGACTTCATACTTTTGTTGCTGCCGCGTGTGGAGGTCGTGTTCCTTAATACGTCCATTAAAAGTTCTTCCTGTTTTGCCTATATACACTACTGGCTATTAAAATTGCTACACCAAGAAGAAATGCAGATGACAAACGGGTATTCATTGGACAAATATATTATACTAGAACTGACATGTGATTACATTTTCACGCAATTTGGGTGCAGAGATCCTGAGAAATCAGTACCCAGAAAAACCACCTCTGGCCGTAATAACAGCCTTGATACGCCTGGGCATTCAGTCAAACAGAGCTTGGATGGCGTGTACAGGCACAGCTGCCCATGCAGCTTCAACAGGATACCACCGTTCATCGAGAGTAGTGACTGGCGTATTGTGACGAGCCAGTTACTCGGCCACCATTGACCACACGTTTTCAGTTGGTGAGAGATCTGGAGAATGTGCTGGCCAGGGCAGCAGTGAACATTTTCTGTATCCAGAAAGACCCGTACAGGACCTGCAATATGCGGTCGTGCATTATCCTGCTGAAATGTAGGGTTTCGCAGGTATCGAATGAAGGGTAGAGCCACGGGTCGTAACACATCTGATATGTAACGTCCACTGTTCGAAGTACCGTCAGTACGAACAAGAGGTAACGGAGACGTGTAACCAAAGGCACCCCATACCATCACGCCGGGTGATACGCCAGTATGGCGATGACGAATACACGCTTCCAATGTGCGTTCACCGCGATGTCGCCAAACACGGATGCGACCATCAAGATGCTGTAAACAGAACCAGGATTCATCCGAAAAAATGACGTTTTGCCATTCACGCACCCAGGTTCGTCGTTGAGTACACCATCGCAGGCGCTCCTGTCTGTGATGCAGCGTCAAGGGTAGCCGCAGCCATGGTCTCCGAGCTGATAGTCGATGCTGCTGCAAACGTCGTCGAACTGTTCATGCAGATGGTTGCTGTCTTACAAACGTCCCCATCTGTTGACTGAGGGATCGAGACGTGGCTGCACGATCCGTTACAGCCATACGGATAAGATGCCTGTCATCTCGACTGCTAGTGATATGAGGCCGTTGAGATCCAGCACGGCGCTCCGTATTACCCTCCTGCACCCACCGATTCCATATTTTGCTAACAGTCATTGGATCTCGACCAACGCGAGGAGCAATGTCCCGATGCGATAAACCGCAATTGCGATTGGCTACAAGTCTGAAACGTGTCGGTACGCATTTCTCCTCCTTACACGAGGCATCACAACAACGTTTCACCAGGCAACGCCGGTCAACTGCTGTTTGTGTATGAAAAATCGGTTGGAAACAATCCTCATGTCAGCACGTTGTAGGTGTCGCCACCAGCGCCAACCTTATGTGAGCCGGCCGGGGTGGCCGAGCGGTTCTAGGCGCTATAGTCTGGAGCCGCGCGACCACTATGGTTGCAGGTTCGAATCCTGCCTCGGTCAGGGATGTGTGTGATGTCCTTTGGTTAGTTAGGTTTAAGTAGTTCTAAGTTCTAGGGGATTGATGACCTCAGAAGTTCAGGCCCATAGTGCTCAGCGCCATTTTTTTGTGCGAGCAGTACAAACAATGCGCTGGAAGCCAACACAGAAGAGAATAATAATTTCTCCTTTCACGATCTGCGCTTTCATTCTAGCCAATAATCGTAGCAGTAGGAATTTTAGCAATTAACTCTTTTCCAGCATAAGGGAAAATCCCTATCCAAACAATGACTTTGGCGCATCAGTGGTAACCACGGGAGGTATAGCCTATAACCCCTTTCTTCGGCATTGTGCGGTGAAGCTTCTCTTACGATCCAGTGACGAAAGACCACCAATGGTAGCCCAATATTTTTATCCTACAGTCCCACTTATCCAGCACAAGCGCAGGAAAACTTACCTTTAGGGCAGAAGGCAACACTGGACTCGGATAGTGCTCAATATACAACGGATACCACAGGATCCTGAAGAACATGCCAGAGGAAGGGTCCATTGTTTGAAGAAATATGATACCACCTAACAACACATCAGATTTTGTTTTCAATGACAACGCGCACGAAAGACTGCAGACTTACAAAAGTTGATAAAAAGTTTACAAGTCTGAGTCAGGCAACGTAGCATGGTTACTTTTACCCGATTGATTTACTTCGAGATATCTGTAATGAGGTAAGTCGTTTATCGCTACATCCCAACTGCCGTAATCATACCCATTCTATTTTTAAATGAGACATACGAAGATCAACAGTCCATAAATCTCATATTGCCTATAATTTCTCTATTTTAGTTGTTGACCGTTCATTTCAGTATGTTCCATATTGTCTGAGGCGATTAGTGATAAAGACAGATGATAAATAACGTCATGAATTCCAGAGTTATTGACAGATAAGTTGCATAAAGGTACATGATGTATGCTCACAGAAAGTGGTCTGCGGGTGTTCGTGTTTCTAAAGAAATGATTAAAATTCAAGGAGAAACAACGAAGAGAACCTTGCAGAATTACTGAAACAATGTTAACGAATGAAGACTGAAGAAAGTTTCCAAAACTGGAAAACTGCTGTATTGTTTATCACTAGAAAAGAGACACACTACGTATAAGCAACTATGGATAAGTTCTCTTTTTTTTAGTACTATAAGGGGTGACTCGTACAAGGTACAAACGGAGCAGGGAAGAACATCGTGTGTTATTTCGTTGAAAACTGGAAGCTTTTTTTTTTAACGACGAGCCCCAAAGAAAACGGAAATTAATGCTACAAATTTTATTCCATATTATGCTTCACGAACAGGAAATGGTCATTTGTTCTACATTCACTTTTGTTACCAGCGTGGTCTTCTGCTTGAAACTTCTTGTGTTTTATGAAGTGAGCAGTTAGCAGCACTAGCAGTGGAGGGTATATTAAAGCGCGTTTTGGGCACGTGACAAACAATGCTATCGTTGCCCTAATGCGGGAACGGAGCGCTTATCTGGTCCAACGAGGCGTAATCATTGGCTTTCAGGCCAAGGGCGGAATCATTTCCGAAACGGCTACGTGTGTAAGCTGACAGAGTGGCACAATGGTTAAAGTATACTGTGTATGGCAAAATGACGCTATCCACACAGGGTCCCGAGGTAGCTGTGGTGGACCTCGGGCCAGAAACGAAAGGGATGAACGACAACGTCGGTGATGCATACGGGTGAATAGACGTGCAACTGTTGAGCGTCAGAGCGCCCAGATATACCAAGGGGCTAGCAACAGTGTCTCTTCAACGAACATTCAGCTTACGTTGCTACGATGGGCCCTTCGCAGCAAGTCCCTGGTGCATGAGACCATGATGATCGCTGTTCATCAACGAATAATACTGAAATGCCGGCCGCTGTGCCCGAGCGGTTCTAGGCGTTTCAGTCCGAAACCGCGCTGCTGCTACGGCCGCAGGTTCCAATGCTGCCTCGGGCATGGATGTGTGTGATGTCCTTAGGTTAGTTATGTTAAAGTAGTTCGAAATCTAGGGGACTGATGACCTCAGATGTTAAGTCCCATAGTGCTCAGAGCCATTTGAACCAATACTGACATTTTCACACCAATGCCACAACTGGGTGTCTAGAAAGCAGCTTCAGGTGTCCCTTCCACACGAATCACGATCTATGCTTCATCGACCAGATAGCTGGTGCCGCGAACGGCATGGAACGTCTGGAAGAGTCGGCAACACTCGTCGGAAGGATCCAGGCCAGGCGAAAGAGTGTTGTGGTCTCGGGAATGTTTTACTCGGTGATCTCGTCATTTTACAATGCACAGTGGATCAACAATAGTATGCAACTTTCCTTGGGGACCACGTCAACACTTACACGTCCATCCCTACAACAGAACAGTATAATGTACCACACAGCTCCCAGCGTACGTTCGTTGTTTGAAGAGCACCAGCGTTTGTTTAGCGTACTCCACTTGCAAACAAACCCTCGCTTTTAAACATACTCTATTAGCTATCCGCACCATGAACCTCAACCGAGAAACACAGTGCAGCAGATCACGTCATGGCCCCACACTGTAATTGAACTAGTTATAGGGAAGTTGATAACTGCTGCGACACCACTAAAAGTTTAGCTGATTGTATATTGCGTGATGACAACACGTAATGGATAAAAGTTAGAAATTAAACATTTCTTAAGTTGTACAGGAAAGTAAACTGTATGGTTTACTAATACACCGTATGAACATCATTAAAATTATTTCACGTCATTTAATTCCAATCAACAGAAAGTTATAATTAGTTAGGAAACCTGATGTTGTGAAATAACACACTGCCGTAAATTTCAGTAAAATTTATAATTTCTTTCAAGTGACTGCGTTGCTATATTCCCATAGAAATGTTAGGAGGAATATCGTAACTGCATTTCTATATTCCCATAGAAATGTTAGGAGGAATATCCGTGTTGTAATTAAACCAATAATTATTTAGCAAAATTCATAAATTACAACTTAAATAAAAGCGACTTTTGGAACATTTATAAGTCGTCTGATTTATTCAACATGACTTGGGCACTTTTTGTATCATGTCAGTGACAAAAACTGTAATTAACTTTTTAGCTAAAGATTCTGGAGCCTTCTGATGTAATCACTATTGAGCTTCAGTCATTTTGACTCTACGAAATTATGATACAAAAATTTAACCCGAAATTACGTTTTGACATTTTGTGCTGTACCTCAGTTAATGCCAGGAATTAAATCCGACGTGTAATCAAAATGTAATTAATGATTTTTGTAGGTACTGTTACTGTAACATCGTAACGAAATTGCCACACAAAATTAGAAAGAACAATATTTGCAAATGTATTGAGAATGAAGCAACATTTATTGTCTCTAAAACAATACTAACAGAATGTTGTAAATCATTGATTTTTCATTGTAAATCAGTAAATGTAACTGTTTTTGACAAAAGGCCTAAGAAAATACGTTTTAAGGCAGGATATATATTGAGCGGTGCAAATCACTGGAAGAAATTCGCAGTTTGGTCAATGTAATGACGCAAAGTCTTTGACAGTTGCTGTTTTGCCACGCTTGTTGGTAGTAAATAGTTTATGTGTGATAATTTTTGTAAAATGCTTGCGGAAAATGCATCTCCTGTTAAAAAGACTTATCACTGCGTTGAGAAATATTATTTTAACATCCAAGTTTTCATCACTTCCGAAATGCAGGTAAGTCTGCAAATTTATACATCCCCTAGTGGACTTCTTTGGTAGAGGAGATTCGACGGTTCAAAGCTAAGTACTCCACTGCAAAAAACTACATCACTCTCAAATTACGATGATTCTCTAGTAATGAGAACTATTTAGCTAGTACTGCACTTGGAGTGACATTAGATCTAGTGAGGCTGGCTGGCACCGCAGCGCATATTAGACTGAATGTTAATGGACATTGATTTCAGATGCTAATTATAAAAACCAAGCTCATTAAAATATGTTACAAATATACTTGGTCGAAGAAGGATTTGAAAACCAGCTGTGTTTATCCTTGAAGCGGAGTTAGCTTGGATGAAAGAGAGGAATATTTGAAAGGGGAACTGTGAACTGGAATAAACTGTGGACATCAAGCCCGACAACAAAACATAATTACTATAATTTTAATTTTTATTTCCAGAAGTAACTGTGATTTATGTGTGTGTCAGTCAAAATGTGTGGAAAAGAAAATTATCAGGTCAGAGTTTTTGGAGGGACCTATCTGAGATAGATGCTGACATTTAGCCAATAAAAGAACTAGTACAATCTAGTGTAGAACAAAATTTCAGTGAAGACTTGTCTAAGGCCAATGTAGGTCAGGTACCTGTGCGAGTAGAAGCCTCTAGCGCACCTGTAGTGAAAATTAGTGTAGCTATAATGCTCCAGAAGCAGCTTCAGGAGAAACAGTACTCGCTATGTTACGACAAATGTTTAGTGAATCGGAAGCTCAGAATTTCAACTGCAACAGAAATTAACACAACAACTAGGACAGCAGTTAATACAACAGCTAGGTCAACACTTCAAAACTGAGTTAAATATTGTGAAAGATGAACTCTAGTCAGCCACGAAACAAATCGTGCCCGATCTCAAAGAAGAAATATCAGCAAACAGCTTGCGAATCGAAGAATTGCGAAGTGTAGTTACCACTATCGAGTCTACATTTGAATATGGGTTGAATCAACTTGGTAATCGTGCGAAGAATGTAGATATCCAAATTAGAGAAGTCGAAACAAATGTGGCACTTGCACGTTCCGAAAGTGACAAGAATTTCCAAAATATTAGATCATTTATAGAGACAGAAAATTCCAAATTTGGGGTAGAGGTGACACAAAGTAAACGATTTTTGAAAGAGAAAGTATCTTATAAAATAAAAACTCAGAACTAATTTCAAAAATTGATAGCCGTGTTTGCGATGTAGAAAAGAATGTACATGACAATATAGCTATTTGCAAAACTGATCTAGAAAAATTTAACAAATGGTTAGTTAACTTTCAGGAAGATATTTTAACATTAGTTATTGTGGTGCATTAGGTAACTCACCAGTGAAAAATTTCCTGGAGATTGCAAATGCCGGCCGTTGTGGCCGAGTCGTTCTAGGCGCTTCAGTCCTGAACCGCGCGACCGCTACGGTCGCAGATTCGAATCCTGCCTCGGTCATGGATGTGTGTGATGTCCTTAGGTTAGTTAGGTTTAAGTAGTTCTAAGTTCTAGGGGACCGATGACCTCAGATGTTAAGTCCCATAGTGCTCAGAGCCATTTGATTGCAAATGGCACCTCAAAGACTTTATCCAAAACTGTAAGGAAAATTTCCTTTTTGATTTGACAGAAGCGTTCAAAACTAAATATTTGGGAATGTTTCTGGATAGCGAAGCATTTTCGTGGGCCAACCACAATGCCAGATCTGAAATGACATTTGAAACTTTTCAAAGACTTTTCTGTTGAAATTTTGGTCAGAAACTGAGGAAGCTAGAATCTAAAGTAAATTTCTAAACGGTGTGAACTATAAGGAAAGAGATGGAAATATGATATTATTTTGCCAAAAACAAATACACTAATTAATTCATTTAGCTCAACCTTGCGGCGATTTGACGATTACTGACGCCCTAACACGTAGGTTACCAAAACGGGTTCAATGGGGTTTGGTCTATGGGCCAGATGAGTTAACTGAACAATTTTTTAAAAATGTTGATAAGTTAGACAGAGCTTATTAAAGGCGAGAATCCAATCACGGAAATTTCAATAATTTACCACGTGGCTGATGGAACCCGAAATTTGACAGAGGAAATGTAGGAACACGAAATTTCAAGAATAATTCCCATGGTTATCAGTGAAATGACAGTAGGCGTAATTTCGATCCTAATGACAGAAACAGGAACTGAAAAAAAAATCATGATCAGGAAAATGGAACACACCATGGAATGAGAATCAGGAATCGCATGACGCTAGAAATAGGAGTTAAAAGTGATAGAAGTCCCACTGAAGGCCTGTCGGTTTGGAGCGAAACCCTTACTCACGAATCAGGCAAATAATTGCTAGACTAGGCCTAGTAACAAGCAGCGATCTGCGTTTAGTAGACAGAATAGTGGCAGATCCCACTTTTACAAGAAAAAGAGCAGATCATACAAGGTAAACAACATTAATTTCAACAGACACTTCTGGCAGACAATTACGAGTAATACTCAAGGTGTACAGAATAACAACAAGGAATCTGAGAATGAAGTAACATTAAGAAGTGAAGTTATTGCAAAAAATTGGAATCATGCGACAATTCTGAATCAAATGAGGAGAAAACTGTACATAAAAATTAAGATCAATTTGGGCTGAGTAGGTTATTGAACAGTACGGGAAATCTTGCTGAAAGTCCTAATGTTAACATACTGTTGTTACTAATGAGCCTGATACACTGATTTGGTTGCTGATAATTTAGTACCGAAGGTATGGTACAGCTCCTGAAGGTAGGAGTAAACATGATGACGATGATGATGATGATGATGATGATTCAAAATTTAAGAATAGTGAAACACGTATGTAACATAGCAGCGATGGCGAGGCATTGTAGCATCTGTGACCAGAGAGTTTGCGCTTGACCGCGCGAGTGTTGCGAGCGGTTCTCAGTCTGTCGTTAGTCGTTGCGAGTCTGTAGCTCTGTGTAGTCGTGCAGTGCAGTACGCTAGTAGTCGTCATGCAGAGCGGTCGGTCAATAGTAGCAGCCCAGTGCGGTTGTGTGATGTAGGCGGTCGGCAACACTGGTCAAGATGGTGAATGAGGTATACTATTAATTAATATAATCATTAGATAATGTAAAAATCTATTTACTGTAATTATTCTCCAACAAGTCCCCCAATAATAATTTTTATTTCAAAAGCATTTTTTCAAAAATTTAAGTTTTTATTGAACTAAAGATTTCGTTGCACTTCCCATTTCATTCCACTTCATTTGAAGAAAAATGTCAGTAAATTCACAGAAAAAAGGAATATTATTATTTGCAATGCAGTTCCTCCAAGCCGTGCGCAGAAATAAGAGCAGAAATTTGACATCCAGTTATTCTGAGGTAAGACTTTAATTCTGATTGTTTTACACAGGGCCAAAGACCGATGTTTCGGTTTAATTGAATTTTCTTGTCACTGAATGGACTTTAATTTTTTGGTGAAGAATTTATATTTGAGTCAGATTGCGAATTTCACATTTTTGTTCCCATTGTCAGTACATTTCATTGTGGGCAGGTTACGCATAGAGCAATGTCCATTAGCATTCTTAAATAATATTGTCATTCTTGTAAATTTTTGTGGGGAGGTTACACTCGGCTCCCATTTCTATTAAGTATTGTCCTTTTTTCTTTCAAATTACGGTGGGGAGGTTACACTTGGCGACACCCAGTCCAGGATCGAATTTCGTTGAGAGTCTTTTGAGCAACAGTCAGATATCTGCTCTTATTTGCTTAAGTATAATTAGGATTTGGCGCTACGCTTTTATTAATCTTGTGACTTTCTCTCTACAGGTCAACGGCAATTTGTTGCTTTGTTGTATTTGTGTGTTGCTTTTGCATTGTGCTTATGTATTTTCTGAAAAATTGTGACTATTGTAAAAATGCCGCGAAAGACTGTGAATAGTATATCGCGAGGTATTTTGAATGAAATTACCGACTTAAACAGCGTGACCGACAGTAATTGTGACACGCAGTGTAATGATGACAATCCTGCGTTCACTAACAATCAGTGTATTCCAACCACTAATGATGACTTTTGTCTTAATGATGAACAAACGAACTCAATTGTCTCGTCTGTTAATTTGACGACAATTGATGACGCAGAACGCTCTATTGTAATGAGCGCTGCCCAGCTTAACACACCCGATTCGGAAAACTCAAGTAATGTACAGACAAATTTGTCTAATGAAAATGAACAGATCACACAAAGTAGGACAGATTTATTTAATTCCGAAACAATGACTGATAGTATACATTTGACTGGCGAACCTTTTTGTAAACTTCAAAATGACCAAATGGTCACAGAAAGTGAAACAATTCCAGATCCACTATTGAACAGCACAAAGAATAGAAATGCTGACCTTGAGTCGAATCCAATTATGGCTTTGTTGCGACAAATGAGCAAACAACTTAGTGAACAGGACGAAAAATTTAATAAAATTAATGAAAAACTTGACAATAATGACGTAAATATCAAACAACAGAGTGAGAAAACAGACAACAATTTCAGACAACAGAGTGAAGATTTTAAACAACTTAGGGAACAGAACAAACAAGATAATGAAAATCTCAAACAACACTTAAATGAAAAATTAGACGACAATTCGAGACAGCTTAGTGAACAAATTAGAGCCGTTGCTGCGCAGTGCCATGACACTAAGGAACAGTTGCGCGTGGAAATTGAGACTTGTTCACAAAAAAATAGCGAAGAAATAAAGTCTGTTGCGCAAGAATTAAGGGAAATGCAGACAGCCGCAACAGAAACACTCAGAGACGAAATTAGCGGAGTCGCTAAACAATGCTCTGAAAAAGCTAGACAATTACGGGACGAGTTTAAAGCAATGACGGTAGAACTTTCGCGCTCAGTGGACGCAAAGATGGACGCGAAATTCGAACAGCATAACACTCAGATAAACGAGCGCTTTAATCAGCACATACAGAACAGTGATACGCGTTTCCGCAAATTTATTCAAGATCAAAATAAAGTCAAACGTCAGGTTATGGAAACAATCACTGCACAAAGACAAGAGGACAAACGTAAAATATTCGCGAAAGCGAAGACGTATGTAGACAATAATATTACTACAGTGTCCGACAAAATTAATACCATAGAACAATTGAACGCGGAATTACGAGATGAAATTTCTGATCTTAAATCAAAAACAGATACACACACAGTAAATATTCAAACAGTGACAGATAGATTCGAACAATTAGATCTAACACAGGATTGCGATGTCATCAAAGCTGATGTTAAAAAACTGAGCGAAACTACGCGTAAGTTGCAAAAACAGATTAATGCGTCCGATTCTAAAACCGATGATCAGGCAAAAATACTGACAGAAAAATATGATGAATTGGCCAGTCGTATTGATGCTATCGAAAGTGCTAATGACAATAAATCAGACGATACTGCACCGGTTTCATTTAACCAAACACCTGAATTTCAAAATTTACAGCAGACAATTAATGAGATCGATTCATCTAACAATACGTTGCGTAGGAAGTTGTCAAATTTACAACAAGAAGTAACAGAGATCAAAAACATTTCAGTTAATAACATACCGCAACAGACGCCACTTTATGAACATGTGTCAGACTCACGCAGCGCGTATAATTTGGGTAATCTACAGAGAATACGGGACTTAGATTCCGATCAACCACAGTTCAATAGATTCTCTTACGATCCTGAACCTGTTCCATCACACAGAGATGATAATTTCGACTACAAACATTTTCTGTCAGTGAGAAAGTTTAAGGTTTTCAAAAACGATAGAACGCAGATTCACCCACTGGATTGGATTCAACAATTTAGCTTTGCTCTTCCACCGACTTGGCCTGTAACACATAAACTTGAATTTATTTGCAGTTTTTGGGAAGGCGAACCGGCAACTCGTATGAGACCGATCGCGAGGCAACGCTATTCAGTAGAAGAGTTTCAGAATGCTTTTCTATCTGCGTATTGGTCGAAGACGACACAGCGCGGAATTAAAGACCAACTAATTAGTTTGCCGAATTACGAGAACTCAAATTTTCCCAGTGTGACGCAATTTTTTGAGCACATGGTACAACAAAACCAGTACCTAAGTGAACCGTACAGTGAATCCGCACTTATACAACTATGCATTTCCAAATTACCACGGTCATTACGAGTGTCACTTCTAACGCGTCAGCAAAAAGAAAACATTTCAGCATTCAGAGATCTTTTACAGCTCTTGGAAGTACAGCAATCTGATTATTCTTTTGTAAACAAAAACTTTTTGAGTAACAACCAAGGTCAACAACCGTACTGCAATTATGATCAGGGACGTAATTCCAATCGGAAAGATAACAAACGTTTTAGGAACGACAACTACCAAAACTTTAATAACAGACAGAATTCAGATTATCAATATCGTCAAAATTTTCAGCAACAGGAAACACATTTTGGTAACAATAGACGTTTTCCACCACAACAGTATGAAAGTCAGCCGGTTGGAATACATAACCAACAATGTAATGCACAAGGTCAACCAGGCTTTAATGTTCCGCCGCGTGCGCATATAGCCCAAGATCCAACAAATAGTAACGCGCGGCAACAAGGAAACAATTACGTACAGAGAAGACAGTATTTCAATTCCTATCGCAATACACCGTATAGGAATGACTATCACGACAGACGTAAAAACGATGAGCAGAATTATCAGCGTACATATAATAACAGTCGGTCTCACCAGCAACAAAATAATCAACAAGGACCTATTCTCATGAATGAACCCGACAGTAGGTACCATCCAGAACGTAATACGTCTGGAAGAAGTAATAGGACAGTTCAAATAGTCGAAATGCCACAACATCCTCCTAATAATAATAGCGCGTCAGATAGAATCTGACTAGATACTGCACAGATCGCATCTTGCAATAATACAAGCACTACCTTAGACACGCAAAATGTTGTTCACGAAAATGTAATTACTTTTGACGACATCAGAGACACTCTTTTACAGGAAAGACCAGTTATTCAGAAAACCATTTCACATCCTGTTATCGAAATTAAAATTGGTTCATCGAAATTCTCAGCAGTAATTGATTCCGGATCACCAATATCAGTAATAAATGAGGAGACTTTCAACGAGTGCAACAAAGAGAATACCTATCCGACATTACCTTTAGGCAAAACAAAAGTGACAGGAGCTGTACCGAGTAAAGGAATAGACGTTAAATTACAGACGCATTTATCATTTTGTATCGCAGGTCACACGTTTCACTCTAATTTTTGGATTGTTCCTTTATTGACAACAGACGTTATTTTAGGCACGAATTTTCTGGAACAACACGACGCAGTTATCGATTTTCAGAATTCTTATTTAATGTTAAAGGATGAAAATGTACAACTTGCTTTAGAATTTCAGCACTCATTATCTGCGGAAGAACAAACAATCAACCGCACAGAGGTCATTTCCGCAACACGTGACATAGACTGTAATCCCACATTGTTAACGGATACGTACGTACACAACTATAATACTCCAGACGAAATGGACTACGAAGTAATACAAATGATTTCCGATAAAGTTAGACAAAGCAGTGCAACTACAGACGACGAACGAACGCAATTACACAAAATTCTTTTACAGCAAGCTCCAGTTTTTGACAACATTCCTGGTACTATGTCCGGCTTTATGTATGAATTTCAAGTCAAACCGCACGACACATTTAAAGCAAAGCATTATCCTATTCCATACATTCACTGAGAACAGGTTAAAAAAGAATTGCAGGATATGCTTGATCAAGGAATTATTGAACCAGCAGTTAGTCCGTACGTAAACCCGCTACATATTGTTAAGAAAAAAGATGGCTCACTTCGCCTTGTACTTGATTCACGTCACGTTAATGACATTATTATTAACGAAACAGATCGACCACAGACACTAGAGGAACTTTTACAGAAATTTCATGGTACAGCTATTTATTCCACACTAGATTTGAAATCGGGATTTTGGCAAATTCAACTTCATCCGAACTGCAGAAAATATACAGCTTTTCTCTGTTTCGGCGACTGTTATCAATTTTGCAAACTACCGTTCGGCTTAACTATTTCTTCTGCAGCTTTTATTCGCGGTTTGAACACTATACTTCCGACAGAACTTAAAGACAGAATTACGACGTATGTAGACGACATTCTTATCGCAGAAGCTAACTGGTCCGAACACAATCTGATTCTTGAACAACTGTTACAAACTTTTCATGCACAAGGACTTACAGTTAATCTTAGTAAATCGCACTTTGGCAAAACTTCCATAAAATTTCTTGGACACGTAATTTCAGCAGAAGGCATTGCACCTGATCCGGAAAAACTTCAAGCTCTACGTGACATTACCGTTCCTACGACGAAGAAGCAATTACGCAGTTTTTTGGGCTTAATTAACTTTTTTCGTAAATTTATTCACCATTCTGCTTTAGACACGCCTAGACTATGCCAATTAACAGGTAAAAACAGTATTTGGTCTTGGGATAAGCAAGCACACTCTGAATTCATGAACCTGAAACATGCTTTGTTGAATGCACCACTATTACCGCACCCAGATCTTACTAGAAATTTTTCCATTGCCACCGACAGTTCTAACACCGCTTTAGGCGTACATATTTTCCAGGAAATTGAAGAAGATGGTTCAACAGTTATTAAAAGCATCGCATTTGCAAGCCGCATTCTGTCACCTGCTGAACGAAATTATTCCGTTACAGAATTGGAAACATTATGTGTTGTATGGGCTTTTACGAGATTTCGGCACTTTCTTTATGGCAGACATACCACCGTTTACACAGACCACAGAGCGATACAATTTTTACTTTCGGCTAAACTCACTCACGACAGGTTGAGCAGATGGAAACTATATTTACAAGAATTTAATTTTACGATTGTCCACATTCCCGGCACACAGAATGTTATAGCAGACGCACTATCGCGTTCTCTCGGCAACAATCAGCAAGACGTAGCAACCAACTTCTGCAAAACAAATTTCAGTGTCATGTACATTCAGCAAGTTGCTTTTGAAAATTTTATTTCATCGTCATTACAGGACATAGCACAAGAGCAAAATAAAGACAATGTGTGGAAAGAAATTAAACACCTTTGGCAAGATAAGAATAATGTTACGATTAGGAACCACTACACTGTACGCAATGACGTTCTGTTTCGCCGCTCTCATCCTGACAGCAACAATTGGTTATTATGCATTCCTGACGAACTGGTCAACAAATTAATTTGGTACACTCATTTAAGCTACGCACATTACGGAGCACGAAAATGTTTTCTTATACTGAGACAGAACTGTTATTTTACCAACATGGAGAAACGTATACGACGAGTTTTAGCGTCTTGTAAAATTTGCCAGAAAGCTAAATCAGACACCACTTCACATATTCCTCCTTTATATCCCATTATACCTGTTAAATTAAGACACATGGCCGCAGTAGATATTTTTGGTCCGATTCCGAGAACTAACAGAGGTTTTTGCTACATTTTTGTCGCTGTTGAGCTCACTTCAAAATTTGTTACTTTCACTCCATTACGCAAAGCTACTGCTAAAACTGTTTCAAATGCATTTGTAAAACATTTTCTATCTCATGTAGGGCATGTAATGAAATTAATTTCTGACAATGGATCTCAATTTCGTAGTAGCGTATGGACACGCATGTTACGAGCCAGAAACATTTCTCCGATCTATATATCCAAGTACCACGCTTCTTCGAACCCTTGTGAAAGATTAATGAAAGAAATTGGTAAACTGTGCCGAATATACTGCCACAAAAGACATATTGATTGGGACACACACATATTCTCATTCCAAGATGTAATTAATTCCATTCCAAATGAATCCACTATGCTATCTCCGTCTGTTATACTGAAAAATGCTGAACCACCTAACAAAATTAAAGAATTAATAACATTTCCTACATCTCGTCGATTACGACACCACGAAATAATTGACATTGCGCTGAACAACATCAAACGTGCCGCAGAGCGCCGGAGAAGACAGCAAAAACAGGTTTGTACACGCCGCGTCTTTCACGTTGGACAGAAGATACTAGTACGTACACACTATTTATCCAGTAAATTAAAAGGTAAGTGCAGTAAATTTGAACTTCTATACGCAGGTCCATATCGGATTCGCAGCATCCCTCACCCCAATGTTGTACACGTCGAAACTTTGAGAACTAGAAAATCGAGAGGTAATCACCATATCTCAAACATTAAACCGTTTATTGAGTGAAACCACTGTATGATTCAACACACTATGATGCCATTTACTAATGCAATTATTTCACGTGACTAATTACTGATGATTATCGTATTTTTTCTTGGCAAGTGCCCGGCAATGTAAGGTTAGCAGGTCGCTTTTCTTGTCGTTACTCATCAGACCGTGCACATTTTCCACTTTTTTGTGTATATGATTGTACTCCAGTTTTGTTTGTATGTATTGTGAAATAGTTAAGATATAACATACACCAGTCGACTTTGACATTTTTTTGCCCTATGATATCTCAACATCGTGAGTGTTTTACATTTTTCCTTTTGCTGCTGCATTATATTATTCTGTGTATATTTTTGCATTTGAACACTGTCAATGTTTTTGACATATTACGTTTTCTGTCATGTTATGCTGTATGCTTAAGTATGTTACCATAAACCAGTCATTATTTAGTGGGTATATGATTTAAATGCAAGACGTTAATCTCTGTTCATCAATTTCAGAAAGAAATGATGCGTGTTAGAAATAAATTCAACAGAAATGGGAATTTCACCTACGGAATAAACGAAAGAAGATGCAATAACTTTATGAGGAAGAGTAAATGGATCAGGGTTAACAAGCATTAACAAGAATATACTATACTCATCATAGAATAGCAGTCTTAACTAATTTTTTCTTTCAGAATACAAGGTGATTGATGCAGGCTGTCAGACTGAACTACACATCTTAGTTTTAGTGATGAAATATGCTAGAGATAAGGAATAGTTATGTAATGAGTAATGAAGTGATTTTTTGCAGATGATAATGAATATTGATGAGTAATGATGAAGGATATGATGTTATGAATAATGAAGTTTTTCTTTACAGATGATGATAATAGTGAAGTTATGATGATATGGATAATGAAGTTTTTTCTTTACAGATGAGGATAATGTTGAAGTTATGTATTTACGTTATGTAGTTATTTAAGTATTTGTTGCAGTTTGTTTTGACAGCAGGTGTTATATTGCATAGTAGGATGACGGAAAGTTTTGGAAAGGACAGCTATGGAACACATTTTTATACACATTTCACTACCTGTTAATTCGACGTTCACTACTTTTCAGCATAGTGTGCGTTTCTTCCTTCAGGTCAATAATCCATTTTGTATTTTTTCCAGGAGAAGCTTTTCATGATACTTGCTAAACCTGTTACTTATTATACCTGTTCTAGTACTTGCATTTTTTTTGTATTTTTACCCATTTGTGTTTATCATTTATAAATGTGATCACATATACTGCCTTGTTACATAACCTTGCTACAGCTGACTCATGACGAATGACGTTACCTATCCTCATTTGCAGCAATAGGTCAAAAGCAAATAGTGTTATGCCTCAGCAATTAATTATCGATCCCAACGCAATGCATTGCTAACAAAAAAAAAAAAAAAAAAAGGGTATATATTTAAGATAATGCTTTGTCACTAGCTAATAACTGCCACTGTTTATTGTAATGAGACTACTTATAATGCCTGTGATTATTAATGATTTGACTGTAATTAACTGATTATTAATAATGACTTCATAATGATCTGAATAATACTGAATGAGGAACAATGTTTTATTGTAATGAGGCTACTTATAATGCCCATGATTATTAATGCTTTGATTGTAACTAGCTGATTTTTAATAATGACTTTGTAATGATCTGAATACTACTGAATGAGGAACACTGTTTATTGTAATGAGTACTTATAATGCCCATGATTATTAATGCTATGACTAATTAGCTGATTTTTAATAATGACTTCGTAATAATCTGAATAATACTGAATTATGATTCTATTCAATACTTGCTGGCCACTGAGTGCCAATAATTAATGTCACTCCACGAATTGTTATTAATTATGCCATTGATTAGCTCTTGTTTCCAATGTTGATACTTTGTAACCAGAAAGGAATGTGACTGTTTAATAATGCTTTGTAATTAGGAGAAGGTTAATGATTCTTAATTATACTCTGTAACTGAAAAGAATGCGATTATTTCATAATACTTTGTAACCAGGAAAAGAAGGCTACTGATTCTATGTAAAACAATTAATGAACATTTTTCTGTAATACTGCATACTTGGTACAGAAATGTTCAATAACTGGGCTATGAATGCCGCAAACTACTAATGAAGACTGTAATTGTCAATGGTATGTGACATAATGTCCTTCACCTCATGAGCTAACTACCCTGAAGTATTGCAATGTCCATTTGTCCTGTTTATCCTAGTGATCATGGAGCACTATATTTGGTTTTGCACTAATTCTACGTTGGTGTGCATTGTAAGAGCGTGGTGTTGACACGACATGCTGTCCACCACCGTGAGCGATGAAGACATTATTATGGTCCCACTGTTTGGTGTACGTAAGGTACTGCCAAAATGAAAACATGGAACATTACTACGACAGTTCAGTGTCTTGGCTACACTGATAAATTCTGATGGGAAAAGAACTTCAAGTTGTGTCACTTGGTGTTGTACTTCTGTGGAAAGATATGGACTTTCAGAACAGCTGTGTGCAATCTAAAGTGCTACAACCATGATGCAATCCTTCCCTTTCCTATCCTGATTCTTGTCACATAAAGAAAAAAAAATTTTTTGGTAACATCATTTATGTTCATAGGTTATACATTTTTCGATTCGCTGAACTCCAATGCGAGTACACTTATGTCACTTGTCATCATGATATTTTTTCTTACCAGTCTGTTTATTTGTTCTGAATATGCTAAAGAATTTTTTCGGTGCCTGTGCATTTTGTTATCTGTCAAATAATTTGTATATGCATTTTTTCCGATTTGCTACTATGTTTTGTATTCACATTTTGTCTTTGTCTGATATATTTTGTACTTAGTGCGTGTGCACAACATTTAAATATTCAGTAAGTTGTAGAATTTTGTTAATTAAAGAAAAATTTTGCCGCGCTTGGCAAGTCCAAATGACTCACCATCGCTGCCAAATTTTTGCCCCCCCAGTGGAGGGTTATGAAACACGTATGTAACATAGCAGCGATGGCGAGGCATTGTAGCATCTGTGACCAGAGAGTTTGCGCTTGACCGCGCGAGTGTTGCGAGCGGTTCTCAGTCTGTCGTTAGTCGTTGCGAGTCTGTAGCTCTGTGTAGTCGTGCAGTGCAGTACGCTAGTAGTCGTCATGCAGAGCGGTCGGTCAATAGTAGCAGCCCAGTGCGGTTGTGTGATGTAGGCGGTCGGCAACACTGGTCAAGATGGTGAATGAGGTATACTATTAATTAATATAATCATTAGATAATGTAAAAATCTATTTACTGTAATTATTCTCCAACAAGTCCCCCAATAATAATTTTTATTTCAAAAGCATTTTTTCAAAAATTTAAGTTTTTATTGAACTAAAGATTTCGTTGCACTTCCCATTTCATTCCACTTCATTTGAAGAAAAATGTCAGTAAATTCACAGAAAAAAGGAATATTATTATTTGCAATGCAGTTCCTCCAAGCCGTGCGCAGAAATAAGAGCAGAAATTTGACATCCAGTTATTCTGAGGCAAGACTTTAATTCTGATTGTTTTACACAGGGCCAAAGACCGATGTTTCGGTTTAATTGAATTTTCTTGTCACTGAATGGACTTTAATTTTTTGGTGAAGAATTTATATTTGAGTCAGATTGCGAATTTCACATTTTTGTTCCCATTGTCAGTACATTTCATTGTGGGCAGGTTACGCATAGAGCAATGTCCATTAGCATTCTTAAATAATATTGTCATTCATGTAAAATTATTGTGGGGAGGTTACAATAGTTTTGATGATGAGGATTTTGTTGTTGATGATAACAAGTCTGCATCTAAGTGTAGTAGTCGTTGTGCTTTCGTTGACGATAATTATGCTATAAGAGAATGTGATGGTGTATTAGGTGGGATGATTTTTGTCGAAGTAAAAGAGGATGTAACTGTTAATGAAGATCAAGTAGGTAGACTCGGGGGGAGAGGGGGGATAGGAGGAAATCAGAAACGATTCAGCATGAGATTCAGATCGTGTCAGTGAAGCTGGCTGAAACATCAGAGGGCAGGGGTGGTACTTGCGAAAAGAGTGGAACTCTTGCAGTATTGAAAGCAGTTTTGGAAAAATACAATTATCTTAGTGACACTAATGAGGAAAAATTAAAGTGAAGGAAATTTTTGATCAGTCACTTGCTAATAAGCAAGAAAATTGGGATCAGCAAGACACTATGTCAGCCAATCAATGAAAAAGATGCAAGGAGAAAGGTAAAGTTACATAAAGAATCAGAATTTGGATGAAATAGAGGGATATCTTTAGTATGAGGACCAAGATGATTGGGAAAGTGAAACATGGATCGGTCCTTATGTTTGTAAGGAAACAGTTTACTGGACGCAGGCAGCCCCAATGTGCTATTTCTAGCTAAATTAGAGACAAAGTAAGACTGAATGTGGATCTTGTAGAGTTACCTGTAACTGGAGTCAAGATAAGACGTACCATTGGCAGAATGAGTAAGATTATCAACCATCATGTGCTTCTGTCCTTCACAGTCAGTAATGTACAGTTTACACAACGTTCCTTTGTATTGCAAAATGAAAATTCCCTGCTTTGCTTGAACTGGATAGTTAAAATAAATGTAGGGCTTGATTGACAAGGTAAGGATCTGTTGTTCACTGATCATAAATTTGGAATTTGTTCTGTCACTGAATTGTTTATAAAAATTGTACTGCCGGTTGTATACAAGTACCATAGGTTGATTTCACTGAGGATGTAGGATAGTGTGAGGAAGAGACAGAGGAGGATATAATGATGAGGGTCATAATGCCACTGTGGAGTCAAAATTAGACAATGTAGAGTAATGATCAGCAATCTGAACTGAGGAAACTGTTGTGGAATTTTATGATTTGCTTGATGAAACATCTGGCAGGGTAAAGAACTATGTATGTAGATTAAAACTGAAACGACACAACCCATTTGTTATAAAATGTTACGTGTACTGATATCTAGGATGCAAGTCATAGATAGAAAAGAAAAATCCGAGACCGGAACACAGTTAAAAGAAGTGTTAATGAATACATCAACCCATTTGTAGTGGTGGCAAAATGGGATGAGTATATGGTTCAAGACATGTGAATAAATTTGTTGAGAAGGAAAGAGACAATCCTCAGAACATAGCCAAATTGTTACAGAAATTTGAATATATCAGTACCAGACACTGTCAGCAATTAACTAACGTAAATTTCATTTTTGCTCAGGATATCATCGTTTAAATGTATACATCAATGGACCCGTGGTATTGACGTAGTGTCTTTGATTCTAATCGTGTCTTCGGTCCAGGGTTCGAATCCCGCCGCTACCTAAATTTTGATTAAAAATCAGCATTGGCGGTCGAAGACTTCCGGCATAAGAAGTCACCCTCATTCTGCCAACGGGCTTGTCAAAGAGGGCGGAGCAGCGGACAGAGATTCAGGGCACTCTCTTGTGCTAAGGTTGGGAAACTGTCTCTGAAGTCGGAAAAATCAACGAGGATGAACGACATGAGGATGCAGAAGGCAGTTGAAACCACTGCATTAAAGACACGTAACGTGTATCCACAGGACTTGTTGCCTGTAATTGAAGAAATGTCATGATGAGCTCTCCCTTAGCAAAAGATTTCGGAATAGTTCCCCATTCGGATCTCCGGGAGTGGACTGCCAAGGGGGAAGTGACCATAAGAAAAAGACTGAATAATCAACGAAATAATAACATTATACGAATCGGGGGTGGAATGTCAGAAGCTTGAACGTGGTAGGGAAATTAGAAGATAGGAAAAGGGAAATGCAAATACTCAATCTAGATACAGGCGGGGTCAGTGAAATAAAGTGGAAACAAGAATTTCTGCTCAGATGAGTATAGGGTTATATCAACAGCAGCATAAAATGGTATAACGGGAGTAAGTTTCGTTATGAATAGGAAGGTAGGGATAGAGTGTGTTACTGTAAACAGTTCGGTGATAGCCTTATTCTTATCAGAATGGATAGAAAACTAGTATCGACAAAGATTGTTCATGTATACATTCCGACGTCGCAAGCTGAAGATGAAGAGATAACGTGTATGATGGTGTAGAAAGGGTAATGCAGTATGTAAATGGAGATGAAAATCTAATAGTCGTGGGGGACTCGAATGCACTTGCAGGGGAAGGAGTTGAAGAATAGGTTACAGGATAATATGTGCTTGGGACAAGGAATGAGGGAGGACAAGGATTACCCGAGTTCTGTATAAACTTCAGCTAGTAATAGTGAATTCTCCTTTTAGGAATCACAAGTGGAGGAGGTATACTTGGAAATGGCCAGGTGATATGGAAAGATTTCAATTAGATTACATCGTGATCAAACAAATATTCCAAAGTCAGATACTGGATTTTGAGGTGTACCCAGGAGCAGATATAGAAACAGATCACAACATAGTAATGATGAAGAGTAGGCGGAAGTTTGAGAGATTAGTCCGGAAGAATCAATACGCAAAAAAGTGGGATACAGAAGTACTAAGGAATGAGGAGATACGCTTGAAATTCTCTAAGGATCCAGATACAGCAATAGGGATAGCTCAATAGGTAGTACAGTTGAAGAGGAATGGACATCTCTAAAAACAGACAACAGAAGTTGGGAAGGAAAACGTAGGTACAAAGAAGGTAACTGCGGAGAAACCATGGGTAACAGAAGAAATACTTCAATTGATTGATGAAAGGAGAAAGTACAAAAATGTTCCGGGAGACTTAGTAAAACAGAAACACAGATCGCCGAGGAATGAACTAAATAGGAAGTCCAGGGAAGCTGAGACGAAATGGCTGCATGCAAAATGTGAAGAAATGGATAAATAAATGATTGTCGGTAGTACTCACCCACCATACAGGAAGGTGAAAACAACCTTCGATGACATTAAAAGCAAGGGTTATGACATAAAGAGTGCTACGGGAATTCCACTGTTAAATGCAGATGAGAGAGAGGACATGTGGAAATAATACACTGAAAGCCTTTGTAAGTGGAAATATTTACCTGATGTGATAGAAATAGAAACGGGAGTCGATTTAGAAGAGCTAGGGGACCTGTTATTAAAATCAGAATTTAAAAGAGCTTTGTAGAACCTAAGATGATATAAGGCGGGAGGGATGGATAACGTTCCATTAGAATGTCATAAGAGAATCTTTTAATCTATGTGTTTAGGAGGGACGCTACGAGACAAGAAAATAGAAGGCGATGCTGAGGCACTTGTATCTGTCCTTTAGACAGAGAAAAAACAAGAAAGTCAGACTACAGACTTCTATGCAATTAGCGTATCTGAGGTAGGGAAACAGTGGGAATGTTGTATTGTATGATGTAGGTATGTAAGCACCCACATGTAGATAAGGATTATTGCGACCTTGGAACGGGAACCCTCGGATCACCCTTTATATTTTGTTGAAACGAAAATGAAGTTAAATGAGTTTCCTTTACATAATTACGTTGATATGGAATACAGTGGTGCTATGGACTTTGAAAGACATCTCAGCAGAGGAAAACATAAATGAAGGATACACCTGGCTCAGTGCTTGAATTTGTGAAAAACATACCCTTGTGGTTAGAAAAGTTCAAGCGCTGAAAGTCACACTGTCATACCTCATGCTTTTTCACCACCATTCGAGCAAATCCATGTCACCAACCGGATCTTTTATATGACTAACACTACCAGGCACCTCAGTTACTCCTCATGTTAAGTAATTACGAGAGGCGTTCAGTAAGTAATGCTTCGCTTCCTTTTCTCGGTAAGTTTCAGTTGAAAAATGAGATAATTGGTGTTTGGAACTAGTGGAGTCTTCCCGCTTCAGACTCTATAGTTTAATGAAGTTCCGATAGCTGACAGCGCTACATGTAGTCTTCAAAATGGCATCTGAAACGGAAGTGCGATCCCACCAAAGAGCTGAGGTTCTTTTAACGGAAAGCCAGAGTACAGCAGATATTCACAGTCGCTTGCAGAAAATCTACGGAGACCTGGCAGAGACGCACGGTGAATCGTTGGGGGAGGCATCTGTCATGATCGCAACAAGACCACACAAACCTGTCTCATCTCCTGCGTGCCGGCCGGCCACATACATTTACATCATACTCCCCAAATCACTAATAGTGTGCGTTGGAGGGTGCTTTTTGTATCACTAAATGAGTCTTATAACACTGTTCCACTCGCGAATACCGAGTGGGAAGAATGATTGTTGGTAAGCGTCTGTATTGGCTCTAATTTCTTGAATTTTCTTCTCGTGGTCATTAGACTAGACGTATAAGGAGGGATGTAATATGTTGTCCGACTCTTCCTGTAAAGTGCTCTCTCGAAATTTCAATAGTAAATATCTTCGTGATGTGCAACGCCTCCCTCGGATTGTCTGCCGATGGAGTTTGTTGAACATCCCCGTAACGCTCTCGCGCCGGCTACATCATCCCATGACGAAACGCGCTGCTCTTCGTTGGATCTTCTCTATGTCTTTACTCATTCCTACCTCGCAAAAATCCAATATAGATAAACACTACTCAAGAATCGGTCGAGAATGCGCCTTATAAGCCACATCATCCGTAAATTAGTTACAGCGCCGGCCGTGTGGCCGAGCGGTTCTAGGCGCTTCAATCTGGAACCGCGCGACCGCTACGGTCGCAGGTTCGAATCCTGCCTCGGGCATGGATGTGTGTGATGTCCTTAGGTTAGTTAGGTTTAAGTAGTTCTAAGTTCTTGGGGACTGATGACCACAGATGTTAAGTCCCATAGTGCTCAGAGCCATTTGAACCATTTTGAACAAATTAGTTACATTTCCTCAAAAACCTTCCGATGAATCTAAATCTGGCACCTACTTTCCTGCAACTAGATCATTAATGTATACTGTAAAAAATAACTGTCCTGTCATAATCCCTTTGAGTAATCCGGAAATTACCCTTACATCTGTCGATCTTTTCTCCGTTAAGAGCTACGTGCTGACATCTGTCTGCAAAGAAGTCTTGAATCCAGTCGCAAATCTGCTCCGATATTCGATAAGCTCGTAATTTTTCACTAAGTGGCAGTGTGGGACTGGGTCAGACCCCCCCTCCCCCCTTAAAGCCATGGAGCACGGCATCAACGGAGGACCGTTGTTTACTCCGTTGTGGATATCGCTGTGGAAGAGAGCAAGCAGGGTTTCGCATGATCCCTGTTTGCGGAATCCATGTTGATTTTTATAGAGGTGCTTTTCATTTTCCAAGAACGTCACAATTCTTGAGGATAAAATATATTCCATAATTCTACAGTAGGTGGACGCCCACGATACAGGTTTATAATAGTCTGCATCTGTACTAAGGCCCTTTTTAAAAACGGGAATGACCTGCGCTTTCTTTCAGACGCTAGGTTGCTCAAGTTATCTACTATAAATTACTTCTATAAGGGGAGCAAGCTCTTTCCCATAATCTTTGTATAATCCTATACGTATCTCATCTAGTCCTGACGCCTTTCCACTACTAAGCGGTTGTACTTGTTTTTCTCTTCCGTGATCGGTTATCTCAATATCTGCCATTCTGTCGTTCATACGACTGAAATAAGGAACCGTGTTACGATCCTCGGCGGTCAAACAATTTTGGGTTAATGAATTCAGTACTTCGGCCTTCTCGGTTTCATCTTCCGTTTCGGTCGCAGTATGGTTCAAATGGTTCAAATGGCTCTGAGCACTATGGGACTTAACCTGTGAGGTCATCAGTCCCCTAGAACTTAGAACTACTTAATACTAACTAACCTAAGGACATCACACACATCCATGACCGAGACAGGATTCGAACCTGCGACCGTAGCGGTCGCGCGGATCCGACTCTAGCGCCGAAAACCGCTCGGTCACTCCGGCCGTCCTCAGTATGGTCACTGAGTGAATGAATACATGATTTTAACCCCCTTACTGATTTTACATACGACCAAAACCTCTTAGCGTTTTTACTCAGATCGGTTGACAAAGTTTTACTTTGAGAGTCATTGAACGCTTCTCGCATTGCTCCCCTTACGCTCATTTTCGCTTCGTCCAATTTTTGTTTGTCAGCTAGGTTTTTCCTTCTCTTGAATCTGAGGTGAAGTTCTCTTTGTTTGCGTATCATTTTTCTGATACGGCTGTTATACCGTTTCCTATCACCTAAGATTTTATTCGGAACATATTTGTATATGGCATATTGCACGGTTCCTTCGATCTTTTTCCATTTGTTTTCGTCATCTTCGTCCTCATCAACGAATAAAGCATGTTGCCGACCCAGATACTCTGAAACTTGTATCCCGTTACTCTTACTAAGCAACAATATCTACCCAGCTTTCTTAACATCCTTTGTCAGACCCTTTGTCATATGTTATACCGTAGCCTTACGATCACTGGTACCTTCTATTACGTTGATGCGGTAAGATCAGGTCTGTTGGTTGCCAGGAGGTCTACGATGTTACCCTCACAAGTTGGTTCTCTATCTCCTCAATGCAATTTTCGAACAAGACATCCAGATAAATGCGACACGAATCCCTGTCTCTGGCATCAGTTCTGATAGCATTACACTGTCAATCTATACCTGGCAAGTGGAAGTCACTCTCTATTACAACGGCATGATAATTAAAATTATTATTAACGATATTCTGCAAGCTCAGCCTGGAGCGCTCTAGCAATAGAGCTCCTGACCCAGGCGTTCTATGGAAGCATACCATTATTATTTTGATCGAGCTTTGATAACTTCACGCAGATTAATTCACAATCGGAATCCGTGAAAATCTTGCCAGATTTTATCGAATTCCTTACTGGTATCAACACGCCGCCACCACTGGTGACCAACCTATCCTTACGATAAATATTTCAATCTGAACTTAGGATTTCGTTGTTATTAACTTCCGGTTTCAACCAACTTTCTGTTCCTAATACTACCATGTATTGTAACCTTTAGTAAGCGATACTAATTCTGGGAATTTTCATAGATGCTTCTTCAGTTTACTAAACTCATATTAACCATTTTCGATCTGTGATCTGCGACGACGAAAGTTCTCGGATGACATTGGGGCTAGTTTATCAAACAAATCTTCTATGATCCCAAGGGAGGGTTTCTCTAACCGAAAAAAGCCCCATATGCACGCCACACGTACTCCACTACCCCAGTAGCCGTTTCTTGCGTTTCGTGCACGCCTGACGTATTAGGGGGAACGCTACGTTCTGTACACTATTTTGTAGGTCGAGAAATTCGCATCCCATACCGTCGCAGAGGCGTCTGAGTCTCTGGTTTAGATCTTCCACTCGCCTCTAAGCCACGGGACCGTGGTCAACCCTACGGACGATGCTACAACTACGCAGCTTAGTATGAACCCCGCATGTTATGCCGGTTGCCTTCACTAAATTAGCCATCCCCCGAAAGGAGTCGAGTATAACATGAAAACCCAAGCAGCAGGCGTCATTCATCGCGACATGTGCCACTATTTGTAGCAGTTGCACCCAGTATGCTGGATAGTCGCCGGTAGGACCTCCTCCTCATTACGGACGAGACACCCACACCACCGGCAAACCTATCGACGCTGGCGTCCTTTCCCGCCACCTAACATTGGAGCTGCCATCTTCAGCACTTGCCCGGACTGGACAGGAAAATCGACCGCTGGCCCAGCAGGAGAGGCATCCCGTACTGGCTCAGAGTTATCATCAACACTGGGTAGCACCTCATACCTGTTGCTAAGGCGTAGGGAGCCAGCCGCGTGACCTGATCCATCTTTCGCCTTCCGCCAAGTGACACGCGAACCAAACACTCTCCAGTGAGGACAGACCGATCTTATGTTGCGTATCAGAAGATGCAGCGGCCGCCGGTGACCAGGGGATTCCAACAGCACCAAAGGTGCAGCATGTCTCGTCACCAGCGCTCCGATGTCGCCGTAGCTTTGAGCTTTAGCCGGAAGTATGTCGACGGTAGCCAGCGCATCTTCCAGCTGTTTACGAACAGCAGCCAATTCTCCTTGCGTCTGCTTACAACGAGCACAATTCCTAGCCTAATCGTAGTGTGTAAAACACAGATATCTTAAATGGCGCTACTGAGTTTGGAATGTACGTGGAGTATAACGTGGAGAATAAAGAAACAATAAAAACTGCTCTGCAGATTTATCACTATACCCTGAGACTCCAAACACTTAAATATAAATAAATTTCTGTAGTGAAGTAGATTTATCTATAGCTACCTGTTGCTAGAAACTCTGCTTACCCAAAAGCTACTGCACGAGTTAAGTAGACAAACTAGAATGCACTGATCTACACTATATACTATGTACGAGCACGAGATTTAAACTTAGTGGCGTGACGTAATTCTTCAGACGGGTGAAAATTACACTAAGATGCCGCCTTACACAAGGATTTGCGCAAATCACAAAAGACTATTAATCAGATTGCGTGCATATGGAGTATCATGTTAGTTGTGTGACTGGATTCGTACTTTCCTCTCAGAGAGGTCACATTTCGTAGTGATATACGGTAAATCATCGAGTAGGACAGATGTGATATCTGGAGTTCCGCGAGGTAATGTCATAGGCCCTCTGCTCTTCCTGATTTATATAAATGATCTAGGTGATAATCTGAGCAGCCCCCTTAGATTGTTTGAAGATGACGCTGTAATTTACCGTCTAGTAAATTCATCAGACGACCAATTCCAATTACAAAATGAATTAGGTATGAAAAGTGGCAATTAGCACTAAACAAAGAAAAGTGCGAGGTCATCCACATGGGTACTACAAGAAATCCGATAAATTTTGGGTATCCGATACCCCACACAAATCTAAGGGCTGTCAATTCGACTAACTACCTAGGAAGTACAACTACGAGCGACTTAAATTGGAAAGACCACATATAAAATATTGTGGGGAAGGCGAAACAAAGACTGCGCTTTGTTGGCAGAACACTTAGAAGATGCGACAAGCCCACTAAAGAGACAACCTGCATTACTCTTGTCCGTCCTCCGCCGGAATACTGCTGCGCAGTATGGGATCCTTACCAGGTAGGATTGGCGGAGGACATCGAAAAAGTGCAAAGAAGGGCAGCTCGTTTCGTGTTATCGTACAATAGGGGTGAGAATGTCACTGATATGATACGCGAGTTGGGGTGGCAGTCACTGTGGCGGTTTCCTTTACGAAATTTCAATCGCCAATTTTCTCTTCCGAATGCGTAAATATTTTCTTGACACCCGCCTACGTAGGAAGAAATGATCAACATAATGAAATAAGAGAAATCAGAGCTTGAACGGAAAGATTTAGGTATTCCTTTTTGCCACGCGCCATTCTAGAGTGGAATGGTAGAGAAGTAGGATGAAAATGATTCGATGAACCCTCTGCCAGGCACTTCAGTGTGAATTGCAGAGTAAGCATGTAGATGTAGATGTAGATATGGATGAAATATTTACGCAAAAAAAACTAGTAGTAATATACGAACCACTGTGACTCCTGCAGTATTGGAACGTGCAGATACTCTCATTTGAGATGATGGACGGATGTAAACGAACTTCTCGTTCTCCTTAACAGTTGAAGACCTCACACAAGTCCGTCACCCGAGAGAAGCTTACAAAACTACATTGTACATGTACATCTAAACCTAAATACATACTCTTCAATTCACCTTAAGGTGCGTGGCGGACGGCACTACGTACCACTACTTATCACTTCCCCTGCTGTCCCATTCGTAAGAAGAGCGAGGGAATAACGACTGTCTGTTCGCCTCCGTATGAGCCTTAATTTCTCGCATCTTATCTTCGTGGTCCTTACGGGAAATACATATTGGAGGAAGCACAATCGTTTGGCAGTCAGCTTAGAATGCCGGTTCTCTAAATTTTCTCAATAGCGTTTCTCGAAAAGAACGCCGACTGCCCTCCAGGGACTGTACTTCATCCATCCTACAGCCCGGATCTCGCACCTTCCGAATTCCATTCGTTCGGCCCAATGAAGGCACCGAGCGAGATATCGCAGTGGTTAGCACACTGGACTAGCATTCGGGACGACGACATTCAAACCCGCGTCCGGCCATCCATATTTAGGTTTCTCGTGATTTCCCTAAATCGCTTCACACAAATGCCGGGATGGTTCCTATAAAAACGCGCAGCCGACTTCCTTCCTCATCCTTCAATAACCGAATGGGACCGATGACCTCGCTGTTTTGTCTCCTCCCCAGAATCAACCACCCAATCAACCAGTTAACCCAATGAAGCAGTACGTGGATGATGGGGAGATTACTGATGCAGCAAGAAGCTGGATTCGACGTCGACCAGGAGAGTGGTACCATGCGGGCATACAGGCCGTTCCAGTAAGGTGGCATTAGGCCGTCGTTCTGAACAACGATTATGTTCAAATATAGGCTTTAGTAGAAAATAATATAAAAAACTAAACTCCGTCCGAACAGGCGTTGGGAGGCCCAACGGCACTGACCGGCCGCCGTGTCATCCTGAGCCCACAAGTTTCTCTGGATGCGGATAAGGAGGGGCATGTGGTCAGCACACCGCTCTCCTGGCCGTATGTGATTTAACCGGAGCCGCTACTTAAGTAGCTCCTCAGTTTGCCTCACAAGGCTGAGTGCACCCCGCTTGCCAACAGCGCTCGGCAGACCGAATGGGCAGCCGTCAAAGTGCCAGCACAGCCCGAAAGCGCTCAGCTTCGGTGATCTGACGGGAACCAGTGTTACCACTGGGGCAAGGCCCGTGGCGGAGAAATGATTCATTGGAATTCTGAAGAAATGTATCCTTCTTTCAGAAAAAGAAATGTGTTGCGTTAGTTACTGAATGCCGCTCGCGTATGGAGTATCCGTGCGGTTTCCGGCACCTCAGTTTCACGCCTCGTCGACAACAACAACGTGCCGCTGTGAGGCCGCTCGCGCCGCCGTGGCGCTCTGTGTGCACGACCGTCGCGGCCCTTCACAGAGAGGCCGATCCCAGCACGGATGGGCGGTCTCCCCTTTGTTGCGGCAGTGGCGATAAATTCCGACGGGCCATTTATGTCGGTGGGCGGCGCTGCGACAGTTGTAGCTGCAGCACCGGCGACCGCTGTGCTTGGTTGTGCTGCGCTGCGGTGAGCTGCGAACGCACGCAGGGTGCTCTGCGCAGTAGCCTCGGGGCAACTACGACACACGTGGCTGCAGTACACATCCCTGGGCGTCACCGATGAGGGCGGATAGGTGGTGGACGTGTCTCTTAGTATGTTTCGAGCAGCAATTTAAATTATGAAAAGAAAAAGCTTAACTAATTACATATACTAAAAGCTCTTGTGCGATAGCGGTTAGTCGTTTGCAGAATTTGCTAACTTGCCAGTAAATCAAATATACTTACATAATACACTAAAAAGACAACAGTAAAAGTTTTAACGAACCGTGTTGGTATGCCTACAGGTGATCAAGGAGAGGGGTGGTTAAGCAGGAATCTGCTTGATTTTGCTGTTACTTTGTAGGAGAGGTGGTCAGGAAGCAGACGGATAACAATCGAACGCCACACGACAGTCACTTACGGCGGTATTATAAAGTTATAGTCAGTGCATACCTCAAAAGGAATTGCTATGAGGAGAAATTAAGGAAATACGTCAATACGACTTTTTTATGAGGCAAACAGTAATGGTAACAAGCATTTATTTCAAAACGTATTCTGATTTACTCAATTTTGCCACAAGAGTGTAACAGAACACCTAGTTTATAGGAACTTATCAACTTTTTGAAACTGATATAAATATTGCATGTAGGCTATCATGTTCTATGCCTATTACTACTGAGCTGTCCGCCTCTCCCCTACTAATTTAATGTCGGTGACGCCAATCCCCACATCTAAATACACACTCCATGAGCCACCAGGATTGTGTCTGGCGCAGGGTACCTTGTACAACTACAAGTAACTCACTCTTCTCCTCCATTCCACTCGCAAACGGAGCGAACGAAAACCAACTCCCCATATGCCACTGTACAAGATCTAATTTTCTTCTGTTGATCTATAACCGTATAAATCCCACGTATGGTACCTTTCACCGTTTTCTCCGTTGTCTTGAGACGTGTGAGATAGTCGTTGTGTGAGTGAACGCGAGTGAGGTGGGAGTAAGTGCATGAGCGTAGTTTTACAGGATTCCTACTCACAATGCAATAACAATTTTCGTAACTTTATCCACATTTATTTCCTTCAAGATGCGTAATGGCGCTGATAACTTCGTCGTTGAGAGCTCGTAAGCACCAAACACACGAGACCTAATTGCTCTTTCTCTCGCGGTTCTTGCGCCAAATGTGGTTCACGTGTGCTGCACAAAAACGTTTTGCAGTTAGCAGCAAACACTGGTTCTCTAATTACTCTCAACAGCGCTTCTCGAAAACAACGTCTTCTTCGTCCCAGGGATTACCATCTTTGTTTACGAAGCACTTGTGCAGTATTCGCATGTACATCTCTGAATTGCTTCGAAGTCTTCCTTTAATTCGACTTGGTAGCGACCCGAAACTCTCAAGCAGTTCTCAAGAATGAGTCTCCGTTTTTCTGTACGCGGGCTACTTAGTTATCTTCTGCCATACGCTTTTCCTCTATGGCATTCTGAATTTCTGAATCCAATCTTCTTACATATCTTTTTCCACCAACTAAAAGATTTCCGCACCCACGCGTTATGAGACATGCTGCATATTATCATTGAGACATTCCTTATGGTTATACGAATAGCGTTGTAAATCATAATTACCTGGCCTACTGCTGTCGATTTACAGCACCTATTGCAATCGTAGCATCCATTGCTTCGAGTCTTTGATCTTGAACTACGAAATTTTGGTGGTTTTAGTATAGTATATGCACCAAAGACGATTCGGCTTATGCGACACACGATGTTTCTTTTTATTTTGGTAATGAGCGGCAAATACTCACCAAGAATTTCAGTTGTAGTGTTGGTAGCAAAGAGTCAAACAAACCAAATGAGTACAGTGCGTAAGACAGGGTGAGAGATAGTACAGCATGATTAATAGGGACATGTGACCTGTTGGGCATGATTTACGATATTGTTCCACAAATAGTCATACCCAGACAATGAGATGCTTACGCTCAGTAATCGACATTATAATTACAAACCTAAGGTTTCAGGCAGTTGGATAATAACAATGCAACTGGTACGTACAGTGAGGAGGAGAATAAGAAAAGGGACGAAATATATAAGAAGGAGCTACGGGGACAAAATGGTAGTGTTTAATTTTAGAACGCAATACAAAGATTTATAGATCTACACAATGCAATCATTGACTTATTTAATTAGTTAAAAGCTTTAATCATCTCCCACATCTTTATAACGTAACTCTTTTGACAACCTATGGGTTTCTTCTTTGCTGAACTATTTGACAAGTATATCGTTGGTCGCTCGAGCGCACGAACTTACTTGAGTTCACAGCCTCGCCAAAGTTCAGTAATAATTGAGTGAGGGTTCCCAGTTGAGGCTGAACGACTAAAATCGATAACACTGCATGTCGTGGATCATTCACAGCTAGTTGGTAGAGTATCGATCGCTAGCGGAGCCGCGGAGTACAGTTTAGTTGCATGCACTGGCTGCCTAGGAGCTTCACATTGTTCATTTTGCTAGTTCACTACATGCGAGTGCTATCTGATCTTTATTGAGTCATCTCTTTACTGAAACACGTTCAAAGATACAACGAAGCATAACCTGTATACCTATCAGATGAATGACCAGGGGCGCGCAGTGGGAAGCAGAGATCAAGAAGCATCGAGCTATGCTGGACTTACAGCTTTTTATACACCGATTTGATGATTTTGTCTAAAACACTGCGAGCGACTCACGCTACTTTCGTTCACTTTGTGATATGTTTTCTTTTTTCGTGTGACTACTTTTTGCTTCAGAATTATGAGGCATGAAATCAGTTACAGAGCTGTAATGGTACACTTAAAATTCCACGCGAATTTTCTATTATGCTGTGACACAGCTTTTTCTGAAATGAAATTCGTTCTCTTTTTTGATAGCTACTCGTCAAAAGCTCTCTGTCACTGTTATAGGGTAACGCAAGATAAAAGCTTCACTGCCTTTGGTAATACATTTTGCTCTTTGTGCCCTCTGACGATGTGCCGTAGGTATAAGTATGTGTTGTATTTATCTGTAAATGGAATGTTTCGTCTTTTCCATGTGGATTGCCAAAGGTTTATAGTTAAGTACATAATTGTGCAGAACACGGTGCGAAGATACCTAAATATGAGATGAGCAAATAGCGGCAGATTTACTTTTTCACACTCGCAGATTGAAGGCATAATTGCACGGCGAAGTTTGTCCTCACCCGTTAATGAATATTTACGATATTGCTGTGAAGATTTTGCACTGCAATTTTCATTTTACAGGAATAGCGATAGATTCCAGAAACAGTGAATAAACTGCTACGAAGATGCTACAAGAAAGGCTCGGTCTTATGTATCTTATAGGTCAAAGAGACATATTAATCTCTCCAATATATAAATCTCCCTTAAGAGCACAGACTAGCATTAGAAAAAATCGGACATATACAAAGAGATACCGACAAATAAACTGAAGTGGATATTTTTGTCACCAAACTTTTTTTTGTTGTATTGGATTAAAATCTCATCAATGAAAGATATATACAGTTATGCTTGCTTTCTAGTTGGCAAAACTTTCGCTACAAAAGATGTTGATTTTACATTCACTCAGATCAGGAACCACCTTGGGCTTGCAAATTTTTGAGGTACTTCCTCGTTGGGCACTGCTGATTTTCGCCGACTTCCACATTTCTTTCTACATCTATACACGTTTTTAAAATATGAAACACTACCATATTTCTGTTTATACCTGTTTCCGTGTGTTTTGGAAGAATAGTATTGCAAACTTGAACGTTAGTTTTTCCTTGGATCTAAATATGTTGTCTTCCTTTGTAACTTCTCATAAGTGTATTGTGTAGTTTAACTTCGTTACTACGGATCTATTTAATGTGTGTGTGAAATGACGGTACAGCGACGGAGCTGAAGATTTAAATGATGAGTGGGTAAGGAACAGTGGGCGAGAACGATTCAAAGATGAGTGGACAGTGGTTGCAAAATAAGGGAATGAGAAGTGACTTGGTAATCATATAGAAGATATGGACGAGGAGGAAAGAGGTGAAATAAAGGGGAGAATGAGGTTGAAATAAAGAGACTCGATAATGGGAAAATAAGTTTTCTTTCTCACTATATGATTACTTACATTATTTTGTGTACTGTATGGTTTCCAGTATAAGTGACTATTCATTTTTGTGTTTGTTGCTTTTTGTGTTTGGAAGTTTTCTTGAAGTGTGGGGAAGTGTCTTGTCTTATTGATTTTTGTAATATTCATATCTTTTTCTGTTGTTGTAGTCCGAAAATGTTGAGTGGCTTGCACTGTTATCACAATGGTTCAAATGGCTCTGAACACTATGGGACTTAACTTCTGAGGTCATCAGTCCCCTAGAACTTTGAACTACTTAAACCTAACTAACCTAAGGACATCACACACATCCATTCCCGAGGCAGGATTCGAACCTGCGACCGTAGCAGTTGTGCGGTTCCGGACTAGAGCGCCTAGAACCGCATTGCTACCGCGGCCGGCGCACTGTTATCTCCACGCCCTAATGTGCTTGTTATATCTTGTGTCCAATGCAGATTTTTTCGCAGATCCTACTACTAAACTTGCAGATACCAGATATGTTGCTGTGAAGCATTAATCGTTTGTAAGCAATCTTGATACTATGTTTTTCGAATGTATTACTTGTTTTGTGTGTGAGTTTATTGTGGTATGTTTTCTTGCTATTTGTCTGCTAGTACGTATTGCTGAGGTTTGATTTGTTTCTTTCGTCGTTTGTGAGCTGACTTTTCTGTTAAGTGTATCTACTGATATTTCATTGTATCAAACTTTTAATGTTTTCTATCTTACAGCAGTTATGACTTTTTCATTATCAGAACTCCTTACAGTAATCTTATTGAGTATGTTTAGCATGTATTGGATTGCAGCGAGTTTTTTGTGGTTCTGTGGGAGGTTTCGGGTAGCATTTATTATTGCGTTTGCTGTTATCGGTTTTCTGTGTATGGCAAAGGTATGATTGTTATTCTCTTTCCTTATGTATATATCTAGAACACTGAGTGTATTTTATCATTGTTCTTCTATTTTAGGCTTAATGTTGTAGTTTATAGAATTATTTTTATAACGGTTGTATCTATGTTCTTAGGTTCACCTACTATGCATATTATCACACATGTCAAGACATTTGACACAAGATAAGAAGGTCGCAAAAGGGCATGGGAATTCAGCACAAACTTCTCAACATTTTCAGACCACCTTCAACAGGAATACCATGGACCAAGCACAATAGAAAATGCTACCATTGTCGCAAACCTCATTAAAAAAGAGATCCTCCATCATTTTCAAGAAAACATCCACATAAACAAAGCACTAACATACAATGAACAGTTACTTAATAACCAGATGATTTTTATACTTCATAAACTACATAAATTATATGAAAAAATCACAGAATAAAGAAGAAACGTTTCCTTTTTCATCGCTCACTCTATTTCTCTCTCTGTTTCTGTCTCTCTCTCTCTCCCTCGACTTACTTTTATTTCACCCCGCCCTCTTCATGCTCTTCCTCCATCTCATTACCAACTAACTCTCCATTCCCTACTTTGCAATCACTGTTCATTCATATTTGTCACTCTGTCCATCCTGTCCTTTCCCCCAACCCCCCCCCCCCCCAATCTTCTCTCCATTTGGTATTTCAGCACTATAAATGCTCCTTCACTTCACTTTCACATTATTTATACACATAGTAACATAATTAAAAGGCATGACGTGCGTATGAAGAGTAGCAGAGGAAGAGAACATTTTTAGTTCAAAGATAAAAGCTAGCGGTAGAATTTGCAACACTTCTCTCCAAAAACACACAGAGACACGTTTAGCAAAAAAGATGTAAATAAATAGTAGTGGTGCTACATTGTGTTATTTTTCACATCAAAAAGTGCGTTGTTCGGCAAAGGAATATGAGAACAGTGAGAAAACAGCAGTGCCAAACTGGACTTGGATTCGGGGGGACGATGATTCAAATCGGGGTTCGGCAATCCTGATTTTGACTTTCCATGATTGCCCTAAATCGCTTAAGGCAAATGCTGGGTTGTTTTCCTTGAGAATAGCATGGCCGATTTCCTTCTCCTTCCCTTTCTAATCGACGTTTGTGCGCCGTTTGTAATGACATCACTTTTGACAGGAAGTCGAAGTATAACCTTTATTAATTTTAGCAGTACCAGACGAAGAATATCTCAAAAACGTGCAAACGGATGGCGTTTCTTGATGTGACTGAAAAACAGACATAAAATATTATCATTAAAATGACAACGTTTTGAAACGAAATGTTTTTAGATTTAGAAAGCAAGAGAAATTGTAATTACCTTTCATTACGGACCACTGAAACATATGGAGACAGAAACAGTTTTGTACTAGCTTAGACAAATTTAAAATTTCTTCAGTAATCACAATGGAACTACGGACAATAGTCATACAAATAAAAGAGATATCAAAGAGCTTTATTGCAGCGCACCATCCGTAGAAAGAACTAAGGAGTACTATTCTGTCTCAGTATGTAGCCTTTATATCACACTGTGCGATACCTTGTAGAATGCAAACGCAGAATAAGAGTATGAATGAGGAAAGAATTCCATGGCGAAAGAATTTGACGGCTGACCCTCAGTTTAAGCAAAAGCACTAGTTCTCACTGTAATGAAATGGGTTGTAAAAAGAAATAGGTATCTCTACAATCTCAAATGAGTTCCCTCTAACAGTCTGTTTGCGACAGAAAGATTAGATAGTACGTCGCAACATATTGCTTTTTACTACAGGTATCATACGAGCAAAAAAAAAAAAAATTACTTCCACAGTATCTAACTCACCGCGAGAGGAAACTGACTCATGATATAAAGACGTAACATAAACGAGGCACCACGGTAGTGGTGTTGAAATCATTTGATTTGAGAACGCAAATGAAAAGTGTGTAACTATTTCCCCTGCTATGAAAGTAAATTGTTGCAAGTATGCATCTACAAAAAATAGTTGTACACGAAGTACAAACCAAATGAGGTGACGAATTTGTTAAGACAGTGGCCTCCGGTTCGGGAAAATTGAGAGTAATACTCTTTTCGGCCGTACTGATTTTGATTTCTGTAGTTTTTCTTAAGCACTATGGCCAGACGCCGGAATAGTGTCTTCGTTAAATAAGTATTCATGTATTTATATAACGGTACATATGACTGCTCGTTGGCTTCTATAGCTTAGAGGTCAGCGTAGGTGACTGCTACATGAAGGACACGGTATCGATTCCCGGATGTGCGATGGATTCTTTTTTACTGAGAGGATTGGTTCGGGATTCAAACAGCCCCGTGATTTCAGTTAAGGAGCTGATTTTCTAAGTAGTAGCGGCTACACGATCTGGATACTCGGCAAACCGCATCAGCATAACGCCGCAAGGCTAGGATGACACGGCGATCAGTCGATATCCCTCGGAATTTCTCGTCCTGCATGATAATCTTTTCTTATACATATCAGTGATATTTCTCCTTTTATGAAGCAGGTAAATCAGATATAACTGTAAAATGATCACTATACAAATAAATTACTATACCATTTGTCATGAATCCAGACATAATACACTTGGTGCTGAAACCTTTAATAGATACAAAATTACAGAGGGAGACAAAATTCATAATATGTACCCCCTCTGTCTACCTATTTTTCTCATCTCTTATCTCTATCACTTCCACTCCTCTCGGTCTGACCAACTCACACCCCCCCCCCTCCATCTCTCCATCCCCCTACTACACTCCCGCTTCTCTGTCCATCACGAGATCCATCACTGCCACTGCCGCCCCAGTTCGTGGTTTTCACCCCCCCCCCCCCCCCCCACCGTCTTCACCCCACAGTATTTCTTTACTGATGTTAAGTAATGTGTGCACCAAGTTGGTAGAAACAAATCCGGGGGCTTAGGAAGAGATGTTGAACATGCGCGTATGAGATACATGCTGCACATTTACGTCTGATGGTTGGTTGGGGAAGGAGAGCAGACAGCGTGGTCATCGGTCTCAAAGGATTAGGGAAGGATGGGGAAGGAAGTCGGCCGTGCCCTTTCAGAGGAACCAACCCGGCATTTGCCTGGAGTGATATAGGGAAATCACGGAAAACCTAAATCAGGATGGCCGGACGCGGGATTTACGTCTGATTCTCCGCTGTTTTACACCATGCGACTCCAGAGGAAGTCAAACTTATGTGTGATATTCAGCTCTGTTTCTGGATCTTAGGCCCCGAAACACAATAACACAATAATTTGCTCACTGCAGTGTTCTTTCTCGCGACTTGGCTGGCGCCATGAACAGCAACAACGAGATACCGATTGAACTTCATACTTTTAGAAGCACTCCAAGTCAATTAAATTGAAGAAGTAAATACCTGCACGTTGTTTTCGAATATTTTCAAGTCACCGCTTCTGATCCACAACCGAACTCCTGGTTGCAGCGGACGATCTCACTCGCATAGTATTTTTATACAAATAATAAGCCATGTAAGTAATAAATTGTGTTGAAACTGCTCCAGGTGACGATGAGTTATGTTTCAATGTCACCACCCTTTCATTCCCACACCAATAGGATAGAGGTCGTTCTTAACCCACCAGTCACTATCCATACAGTAAGTAACCGGTAAATCCCTGATTGTCCAAAAAGTCGAGCTCCCTGATCAAAACAGATGTAAGTAATACACTTCTGAAATTAGTTAATGTGTTAAATACTTGACGATAAGCAAGTAAGCGTAAAAAGCGTAGAGAAAAGAGGAACTTTTGTTTCTTGGATATCGCTGAGTGCTCTCTTTAACAGACCCCACTGGAGTATAGTCTGGATAATTAGCGCTTCGTTTTAAGAAAACTAGTTTTTTGACCCGGTTTTTCTGAAACTTTGTGTCGTACAATAATTTTGCAGATAAGAACAGTGTACTATGTTGATACTGTCTGCTTAATGTGTTACGAATCGGGTTGGTGGTCGGGACATAATCGAGTACAAGGTCATGCGTGAGGGGTAATTTTATTGCATAAAACAGGGGAAATGGAGTATACGACAATTTTTTTGGCCTTTGTAGTGTAACGACGTATAGATTTGTTTAAATGATTTTTCATTCGACATATGACCATGCGCAGACTTCGTCACCTACGTCAGTTACAACACACTTCAAAATTATTTAAACTCCTTTTAAAATTTGTCTCTGAATGTTTCTTGAATGAAACTGTAATTAAAACATCATCATTTGATTCGTATGCGCAGAATTACGTCACTCAGTCCTATTGGTTTGCGCAAACTTTTTCAATTCTAGATGGCGTTTGTTTATCCTCAGAAATTATATTGATACACGTTATCTGATTTAATCGATATTAGAACCACATTGAATAAACTTTTGAGATTCAAAGTCGCGATGAACGCTGTCAAAATTCAATAATCTTGTCAAATATATTATTAATTCATTCACATAACTCTTCATAAATAAATCCTCGGAACACGTATTTCAACTTTAGTAGCATCCACTAGTTTATTATCTTCCTACATACAGACGTGAACCTGAGCCTTGACGAGACAAAACTAACATTTTCAATAAGATTAAACTTTCTATGATATCATTGTTGTACAAAACATTACAAATTCTCGATTATTTGATTTTTAGAAGCACGACGCAACAACTCGGTTTCAGGATCTTGTGTTGCTCTTTGGCTGTCGACCCGCGACGTATAGTGGCCAGCAATTTTCTCTCTGGTCCCGGCAGCGAAGATGCTGTCTCCGTTCGTTGCACCGCCCTCTCCGTACATGAAACATAAAAAATAAATACAAAACTTTAGACAATTCACAGCCATTACAAATATTACAAAAATACATAAACAAAACTAAATTAAACTTATATTCACCTGCAAACTGGGCTGACACTGGTGTATGGGTGACGCTTCAATTTCGCGTCCCACTACATACCCCACCCACAAGCGCAGTTTGTCAGGTTTTAACCGAAAATAAAACTTTTTCTATATACAATATTTAACTGTTAATACATTTTCCTCACATTTTACGTAATCTAGAGTCCTTGCTCTTAGATAGATTTAATCCTTTTACTACGATATTGTTGTGACTATTTGTCATTTACTCTTAATTGTGTTATTATGGTAATTCATAACCGAATATATGGAGATTACTCCTTTTCATTTAATAGTTGCTAGTAAATAATAATTTAGTACGTTCTTTAACGTTGTTACATTAGGACAGAGCGTTCAAATTGTGATAGATTAGTTTCAGTTTTGTTCATTTACAAGAGTTATTCTTTCCAAAAATGTATATTACTAATAAGTTTCTCAAAATAACTAATAGTACTATTTACTTTACGTCGTTTCTTTCCCTAATGCTTTATTTATGCCTGAGGTCAAGAAGAAATCAAGCAAACTTTCTTTAGAATCTAGGCACGGCTTTCTTTACCTTCGGACACTCTGTTGGGTAATGGCAATTTATTTAGGAGAACCAAGCGAGAGAGCCCCGTTTGGTGTGTTCTATATTAACACTATTACAAATCTCTATTAAAGGCACTCTGCTATATTCTCGTGAGCCATATAGCTCTGGACGCCCATGGTCCCTAAAATTATTAACCATCCCCTATGGTTCCTACTATCCGAGTAAATATAAAATATACAAAATTCCTTGTGACCTAATAACAAAATTTCTTCCATATAAATCCCCTTTTAGTTATCTTTCCCTTTTTGAAGTACCGGTAGATTATTGTAGAACACTTGTTTAAACTTTCTGTTATTTCTTTAAAATAACATGTAACTATCACGAAAAACTTCACATGAATAAACTATGAACGCTCTTCCGTATGTAACATATACTAAATATTAACTTATTTAGGAATGAAGGGTTTCATTTGATCGACACTATATAATCCTTTAATTACACCTGATGAAGGTTCCATAAGAAGTAACGCTTTGGGATGTACAACCTTAAGCACAACATATGGACCTTCAAAGATAAAGAAGAATTTTCTGCATTGGTTATTGATCTTCGAACTTTTAGGATGAGATCGTACTAATACAAGATCTCCTACCTGAAATGAGGGTTCTATAGCATGTTTATTATAACTTTTAATTCTCCGTTCAGCATTTTTAACAATCTGTTCGCAAGTTTTTTTCGTTTGGATAGACAATTCGTAGACTAACATTTTTCTTTCCTTTATGTAATACGGTAACCTACTAATCAGGACTCGTATTAGATGACTTTCAATCATTGGTTCTTCAATTAATTTAGCACGGTTTAAATGCCATTTGAAATAATTCCTATAGCCTCTCCACCGTTTAGAATAAGGAGGAGGGTCTAACAACTCTAAAGTTAAGTGTTGTTGTTTTCCCCTTGACCAATAATTTTGTTTAAACTGCTTAACGAAATCGTCCCAGTCCCTAAATTTAGTTCTATGTCGTACTGCCCATTCCGCAGCTTCTGCTTCTAAATGTCCTATTACAAACTGAATCTGTTTTTCATTACTCCATTTAGGAGATAATGAAGTTTCAAAAGCTTTTATAAAGATTATAGGGTGAAGTTCGCCTCCTGGTTTGGATACAGGAAATCGACTTGCTACATTTGAATTTGTCGTTATATCATCCAAACATTCTGCGAGAGACATAGTTGGATTTTGTTTAGATTGCCGAGATGGAGTTGCGTCGGATTTGCTTGCCATGAGTTCTTTATTTGTGCTGTTGTCGTCCGAGCTAGCAAACACGATGCGACTGTTGTCTCTGATTACGTTTTTACTTCTACTACTTGAAATGTTTTCATTATTATCTAATTCAGATAACAGTTTAGTAATTTCCTGTATCCTCATTTCTGTATTGGATACGCGGTTAGCTAATATCAATTCTTCACTGTGTTCACGATGTGAACGCTCTGTACCTTCGTCAATGTTATTATCTTTGGCAGTCTCGAGGTTACTGCATATTTCAGTAATTAAAAATTTCATGTTTTCTATTTCAGTATGATCTTTTTCTACTTGATGAGTTAATGTCTCTAATTCTACATTATCTATTGAAGAAATGTCTACAGGTTTGGTAGAGACCTCTTTAATAGATTCTAATAATTCTCTACGAACAGTTTCTGTTTGCATAGAAAATTCATCTCGTAACGTATCGTCATTTTTCTTTATTTCATTTACAACTAAGTCATTGACATTATCTAGTCTCTTGGTTAAGTCAGTAATATAATTTCGCATGCGAGCTTTTTCCTCACGTGATTCCTGGATATGTTCTTCTAACCTTTTATAATTACCAGCAATCTTATTACTAAGTCCTACTAGTTTTTCCTGCATTTCAACTTTAGAAGCCTCTATTTTATCACTTAATTCTCGACTGGTTTCATTAAGATGTTCCTGTAACCCGTCTGTCGATTTTGTTAGCTCCCCTTTAAGTTCCTCTTTTAATCTAGCCGTAGATTCGTCGTTAGACTGTTTTAATCTAGTCATACATTCTTCGTTAGACTGTTTTAATTCCTGTTTTAGTTCCTCTTTTAATCTAGCAGCAGATTCTTCGTTAGACTGTTTTAATTCAGCTAGAAAATCCCCGTTAGATTGTTTTAATTTAGCGATCGCCCTAAAATGGGATCTCATGCTCCTATCGGACATGGATCGCTCTTCGTCTGACATTTCACTTCCCGACATTATTGTAAGATATTAACTAGTTACACATACAGACTTGTAATCAACAATCCTGTAAAAGCACACTCCCTATGTACAACACTCCACTTCCAACTTGAAACAGACTCACCGGACACTAATATTGTAGTTTGTAGTTCTCGGTGATCAGTGTGCTGCTATGGGCTGCAGAAGTAACAGCCGTCGATGCAGCCGCTGAGATGCTGCGACCCCGCTTCCGCAAGCGGCAGGACGCTGAATCGAACACCGGAAACGTCACTGGCTGCAACCACGCCCGGCCGCACCGTAGACAGGCGAAGCCCTCAGCAACACCTCTAATACCAGCCGGAGGAACGCCCCCCAGCTGACATACTGGGCCTGATAGTTTAGGAAGAAAAGGTTGTCGGGGTTTGCAGCGTTCAGCTGCTGCCCAACAGATGCGCCTTCTCGTGGAACAACTGCGTGACCGTACTGCTTGGCTGCGCTCCGTCAGCTGCCCACACCCGCGAAGTCGCCGCTGGCTGGTGAAGGCTCCACGAAGACTCGCGTTGACTTCCGAAGGACTCTTGATGTTTTAATTGCCTCGTACCTGTGTGCCTTAGATGCATACAAGTCCTGTTTATAAGGTCGCTACGGTATAGTGTAACGACGTATAGATTTGATTAAATGATTTTTCTTTCGACATATGACCATGTGCAGACTTCGTCACCTACGTCAGTTACAACACACTTCAAAATTATTTAAACTCCTTTTAAAATTTGTCTCTGAATGGTTCTTGAACGAAACTGTAATTAAAACATCATCATTTGATTCGTATGCGCAGAATTACGCCACTCAGTCCTATTGGTTTGCGCAAACTTTTTCAATTCTAGATGTCGTTTGTTTCTCCTCAGAAATTATATTGATACACGTTATCTGATTTAATCGATATTAGAACCACACTGAATAAACTTTTGAGATTCAAAGTCGCGATGAACGCGGTCAAAATTCAATAACCTTGTGAAATATATTATTAATTCATTCACATAATTCTTCATAAACAAATCCTCGGAGCACGTATTTCAACTTTAGTAGCATCCACTAGTTTATTGTCTTCCTACAAACAGACGTGAACCTGAGCCTTGACGAGACAAAACTAACATTTTCAATAAGATTAAACTTCCTATGATATCATTGTTGTACAAAACATTACAAATTCTCGATTATTTGATTTTTAGAAGAACGACGCAACAACTCGGTTTCAGGATCTTCTGTTGCTCTTTGGCTGTCGACCCGCGACGTATAGTGGCCAGCAATTTTCTCTCTGGTCCCGGCAGCGAAGATGCTGTCTCCGTTCGTTGCGCCGCCCTCTCCGTACATGAAACATGAAAAATAAATACAAAAGTTTAGACAATTCACGACCATTACAAATATTACAAAAATACATAAACAAAACTAAATTAAACTTATATTCACCTGTAAACTGGGCTGACACTGGTGGATGGGTGACGCTTCAGTTTCGCGTCCCACTACACCTTTCATCATTTTGTGGAGGATGTCTGCGGGAAAAGTTTCGTAAAGGTTTCAAATTATGTGCAACGGGTGTTGCAGGTCACCAAGTGGTCTCATTCTCAAATACTGGATGAATGTAGCCTGGGTATTTGCGAACTGTGGGTTAGGCTTCCTTTCCATCCCCCCCACCCCCACTCACACCCACACACACGCACACACATATACAGACAGACAGACACACACACACACACACACACACACACATACACACACACACACACACACACACACACACACAAACACACACACACACATACACACACCGCCTTGAAAGAGAGGTTGTTCATACCCCCACAGTAATGTATGCCGAGGGAAAAACATAAATACGTACATTTTTAATTTAATACCGAGACTGTGGGCGGGCGGGGCCCACCAGCCATCTCGGGACTTTGACAATCTAACGCGCCAATAGGACAGAATTTGGCACGATATCCCTCAGGAGTAAGGTCATCTACTCTATAGATCGATGCCAAGCCGAATAACTGCTTATATAAGGGTCATACGTGGTACAACACGTAACTGGCTTGCTCAATTTGTGAGGCTCTTTCTTTGAATAAATCATCCAATATTTCTACAATTCTTATCATTTCTTTGACTGTCTGTAGATGTACATCACGTCTACCTACTTCCATCCCTTTGGTATAATTTCTTCTTGGTGAGTCGTTTTTTAATGAATTTTGTGTATTTTTTATTAGAGTGTATTTGAAACGGTCATGTTGCCGGACGGACGTTTCTCCCTGATCCAGATATCTTCGCAGGGAATATTAACACTTTAAACCCTTTCACTTCGAGAACCTTTTCTGTTAATGGTAGTGTTACCTTCTGTATATTGTCAGCTGAGGAAGCGTAAGCGCGGAGTAGATAAGTTTAGCGCAACAGGGAGAACCTGTTACCAACAGTGAAATGTTCACGGAGAGCAATTTAGTCGCCAGTCATTACACAACTGGCACTATTGTGCCACTGAGCCGTATTATATGTAATATCACTGTATCTCGTAAGAGTATACGCGTTCACTTTGCGCACGGCTGTCATCCCCTTGAATAGGACTCCACTGTGTCGGGAACCGTGTGCCGCACCCACTTAGCGAGCTCCTAACCTGTTTCGCTCGCCTGACGAGGCAGCTCGACGCCTCGTCAGTGACTCCTGGAAGTGAATTTGGTCGGCTGCAGAGGCGGCGGACCCTCCCCGTAATCCGGCAGCCGCAGCGTGGCCAGCCGGCAGTCCCCTATTACCCGCCGTCCGTCTGGGCAATTCTGGCGCCCAGCCCCCGCTCCCCCCCCCCCCCCCTCCTCCCCCTATGCCTTCCCCCTTCACCCCTTTCTCATTCCGGCGGCAGCTGCCACCATTCCGCCCAGGCCATCCGCCGCCGTTATTGAGTCGAAACGAAGTTAGCGCCGTCGACAGTCGACGTCCTTGAGATTCTATCGCGCTTCGCTGGTGGCTGGCTTGCCTGCAGAATTCAGACAAGCACGAGGGTTGGGACGATGATACTGTCCCTTTTGTCGCAGAGATTTCCACCTGTTCTAGTTAGCAAGCTGGGGGTGGTGGACCATATAGAGGGTATTCCATCTGACTCCGTAAATTAAAAGAACTTCGTTGAGTCTTGAATGATAAGAAATTATCAGATATAGAACGTCTCTGCTTATGCTATTGAAAATCTCGTAGCCGTTAGTGGTCTGCTGGAGACGATGACATGTTTAGTACTGCGAGTTAATCAAGTTGTTTAGTTTAGCAATCTCCATTAGCTGCGAGCAGTGAGATCTGTCATGCACCTACCTGTCGGCTGCTGTCTGGACCATTGCTGGCTGCGAACTTCTTTCCTTCTTGCAGGGGTGAAGTTGAGCATTTATTGAAATAATTAACTGGACAACAGGGGAAGCTACAGACCAGAGAAAATCATAGTATATTGTAATTCCTACAGCACACAAAATAAAGGGTAGGTAGCCTCATTCACAAATATGACAGACGGTACATTTAAAAAAAAAAAAAAAGGTTCAAATGACTCTGAGTCCTATGGAACTTTACTTCTAAGGTCATCAGTCCCCTAGAACTTAGAACTACTTAAACCTAACCAACCTAAGGACATCACACATATCCATACCCGAGGCAGGATTCGAACCTGCGACCCCATCGGTCGCAGGTTTCCAGACTAGCGCCTAGAACCACTCAGGCCACCCCGACCGGCGTACATTTAAAAAAAGCAACTCCTGTATCTTCTTGCTGCAGGTCATGAATACTACACGGAAAACATTCAATCAAATAGTAAAACCTTGAATTGGAGTGGTCGTCTGCTAGAGTGCGGGGAAGGAAACCACGAAGGAAGCTGATTAACGGCAAGACAGGTAACAGAAGCCCGGGCAGGTCACTTCATTAAGTTATTCAGCAATAATGGTAAACTGTGCCCAGTCTAAGGTGTGCTGAATGATAGCCAGTGTAGCCGCGAACGGGACTGAATATATACTATGCGATCAAAAGTATCCGGACACCCCGAAAAACATACGTTTATCATATTAAGTGCATTGCGCTGCCACGTACCGGCAGGTACTCCATATCAGCGACCTCAGTAGTCATTAAACGTCGTGAGAGAGCAGAATAAGGCGCTCCTCGGAACTAAAGGACTTCGAACGTTGTCAGGTGATTGGGTATCACTTGGGTCATACGTCTGTAGGCGAGATTTCCACACTCCTTAACATCCCTAGGTCTACTGTTTCCGATGTGATAGTGAAGAGGAAACGTGAAGGGACACGTATAGCACAAAAGCGTACAGCCCGACATCGTCTGTTGACTGACAGCGACCGCCTACAGTTGAACAGGGTCGTAATGTGTAATAGAGAGACATTTAAACAGACCATCACATAGGAATTCCAAACTGCATCAGGATCCACTGGAAGTACTATGACAGTTAGGCGGGAGGTGAGAAAACATGGGTTTCATGGTCGAGTGGCTGCTCATAAGTCGCACATCACACCGGTAAATGCCAAACGACGCCTCGTTTGGTGTAAGCAGCGTAAACATTGGACGATTGAACAGTGGAAAAACGTTGTGTGGAGTGACGAATCACGGTACACAACGTGGCGATCCAATGGCAGGGTGTGGGTATGGTGGATGCCCGGTGAACGTCATCTGCCAGTGTGTTTAGTGCCAACAGTAAAATTCGGTGGCAGAGGTATTATGGCGTGGTCGTGTTTTTTATGGAAGGGGCTTTGCACCCATTGTTGTTTTGTGTGGCACTATCACATCACAGGCCTACATTGATGTTTTAAACACCTTCTTGCTTCCCACTGTTGAAGAGCAATTCAGGGATGGCGATTGCATCTTTGAACACGATCGAGGACCTGTTCATTATGCACTGATTGGTTGCACATCAGTAACATCCATGTAATGGACTGGGCTGCACAGGGTCCTGACCTGAATACTATAGAACACCTTGGGGACGGGTTGGAACGCCGACGTCGTGCAAGGCCTCACCGACCGACATCGATACCTCTCCAAAGTGCTACACTTCGTGAAGAATGAGCTGCCATTCCCCAGAGAAACCTTCAGGCACCTGATTGAACGTATACCTGAGAGAGTGGAAGGTATCATCAAGGCTAAGGGTGACCCAAAATCATATTGAATTCCAGCATTATCGATGGAGGGCACTACAAACTTGTAAGTCATTTTCACACGGGTGTCCGGATACTTCTGATCACATAGTGTAACTACTGATAGAAATCACTCTCTATTTTAACGACTGCTGCTGAAACAGGTGCACTAAACGTGATCACCGATGTCAAAATGGCGGCTGGCTCCGAAGTGACGACCGACGTAGCTGTTGACATACGTTCCATTCAGTCCACTAGAAGTGACAGCTACCTTTTCTTGCAGCCTCTTGTTCACCGACGACCCCTCAGCACAGTATGCTTCCACCGGCGAGAAGACGGGCTTGTAACGAACCAAACCAGCGTGGCTGTGACCTTTAGCACCGCTGCGTAACAGTTAAGAGCCCCCCAGCTCAGATGGTGGTGTTACTACGGCTGGAATTCCGCGGAAATTGTGTCATTCTGCTGCGAGAAGCTATGTCCCGAATTTGGAGCTAGCGTCTGCCGATATTCGCCATCTTGTGGTAATGTAGAATTAATTGAATTTGGACCCCGAAAATTGGTCCGCTCTCACTAGCCCGCTGATGAGGCAAGGTGACGGTGGTCTGGAACCGTCGGGGGAAATTAATTTGATATCGTATAATTAAAGATTAATTATAACCATTTTTAAGATAATTATTTTATCAAATCGAGCGGAATATCGAATGAAATGTAATTTAACGAACAACCTGGATCTGAAGTGGAAATTATTGATTTAATTTAACCTGTGCACTGTCTCTTTGTCACCAACCTCGACCTGAAACTGGCGACACGCTTTGTGACCAGTGCACGAATAGTCTGCACTCTCCAGTCTGTTGAATGAAAATTTTAAAATAAAATTAAAATCAAATATATATCTATACTAATAATGAAACTGTCAAACAGTAGTCTGTTTGTTTGTCGATTAACACGTTAATCTCCAAAAATATTAGACGTATTTGCATGGAGTTTCCGCAGTTAACATGAGCATAGTTTGGAGGCCGACACAGGCTTTACATATTGTACGTATACAGTAGGAAGAAGAGATGGTTAAACTTGTAAGCCACTGGGCGAGATGCCGCAGTCGTTAGCACGCTGGATTCGCATTAGGGAGGGAGGTCAGTTCAAAGCCGCGTGCGGCCATCCTGATTTAGTTTTTCCAATATATCTCTAAATCGCGTCAGGCAAATGCCAGAATGGTTCTGACTTCCTTCTCCATCCTTCCCTAATCCAATCGGACCGATGACCTCGATGTTTGGTCCCCTCCCCCAAATCAATCAATCAGATTTAATACACAGACCAGCAAACTCTGTCAGCTAGTGAGGCTCTAGCCTGGGAAACAACGAACTGAGTTGAGCTTGGGTGTCAGATATAGTAATGTCAATCTACGCTTCTTCAACTGTACTTCATAGTTCATAAACTACGCCTGTTGTAAAACGGTTTCTTGTGAGTCTGTGCGCAACGCACTATCAGATGTTTGCTGTGGATGTGAGATTTGGAGGAAATGCTGGCCAGGACAGTGATACAACACCCTCTGCAATGAGGGAGTCCAGGACTCTGTGTGAAAAATCCGGTCTTCCGTTATCTTGTTGAAAGATAAGGTCACGGAGACTTCAGAGATAGATCACAGCCAGACGCCTTAACATGTCGTAAATATCACGGCTGCTTTTGTGTTTGCTAACCATCAGCACTCTATACCATCACGTTAGGTGCTACGTCATTATAACGATGGCATGGAATGTAATGTGGCAACGTCCGTTCCTCTCGGAGCCCCCCCGCCCCCTGATATACAGGGTGAGTCACCTAACATTACCGCTGGATATATTTCGTAAACCACATCGAATACTAACGAATCGATTCCACAGACCGAATGTGAGGAGAGGGGCTAGTGTAATTGGTTAATACAAACCATAAAAAATGCACCGAAGTATGTTTTTTAACACAAACCTACGTTTATTAAATGGAACCCCGTTAGTTTTGTTAGCACATCTGAACATATAAACAAATACGTAATCAGTGCCGTTTGTTGCATTGTAAAATGTTAATTACATCTGGAGATATTGTAACCTAAAGTTGACGCTTGAGTACCACCCCTCCGCTGTTCGATTGTGTGTATCGGAGAGCACCGAATTACGTAGGGATCCAAAGGGAACGGTGATGGACCTTACGTACAGAAGAGACTGGAACAGCACATTACGTCCACATGCTAACACCTTTTTACTGGTCTTTTTCACTGACGCACATGTACGTTACCATGAGGGGTGAGGTACACGCACACACATGGTTTCCGTTTTCAATTACGGAGTGGAATAGAGTGTGTCCCGACATGTCAGGCCAATAGATGTTCAATGTGGTGGCCATCATTTGGTGCAAACAATTGCAATCTCTGGCGTAATGAATGTCGTACACGCCGCCAGTACATCTGGTGTAATGTCGCCGCAGGCTGCCACAATACGTTGTCTCATATCCTCTGGGGTTGTAAGCGCATCACGGTACACATTCTCCTTTAACGTACCACTCAGAAAGAAGTCCAGAGGTGTAAGATCAGGAGAACGGGCTGGCCAATTTATGCGTCCTCCACGTCCTATGAAACGCCCGTCGAACATCCTGTCAAGGGTCAGCCTAGTGTTAATTGCGGAATGTGCAGGTGCACCATCATGCTGATACCACATATGTCGACGCGTTTCCAGTGGGACATTTTCGAGCAACGTTGGCAGATCATTCTGTAGAAACGCGATGTATGTTGCAGCTGTTTGGGCCCCTGAAATGAAGTGAGGACCAATGAGGTGATCGCCAATGATTCCGCACCATACATTTACAGTCCACGGTCTTTGTCGCTCTGCCTGTCTGAGCCAGCGAGAATTGTCCACGCACCAGTAATGCCCCGTGGTTTGCGAAACCCGCTTCATCGGTAAACAGGTAGAACTGCAACGCATTCTCTGTTAATGCCCATAGACAGAATTGCACTCGATGATTAAAATCATTCACTGCCCCGTGGTTTGCGAAACCCGCTTCATCGGTAAACAGGTAGAACTGCAACGCATTCTCTGTTAATGTCCATTGACAGAATTGCACTCGATGATTAAAGTCATCACCATGTAATTGATGATGTAGCGACACATGAAACGGGTGAAAGCGGTGACGATGCAGTATGCGCATGACACTACTTTGACTAAGTCCACCGGCTCTCGCAATGTCCCGTGTACTCATGTGTGGGTTCATGGCAACAGCAGCTAACACACCAACTGCACCCGCTTCTCCTGTGACGGGCCTGTTACGGACCCGTTTGCGTGCTACGACCATACCTGTTGCATACAGTTGGCGGTAGATGTTTTGCAATGTGCGGCACGTTGGATGCTCTCTGTCCGGGTACCGTTCTGTATACACCCTGCAGGCTTCAGCTGCATTTCGTCGACACTCGCCATAGATGAGTATCAACTCCGCCTTTTCAGAGTTCGAATACACCATGGTCACAGTTCCTACAACACTACACCATCACAAACGTCTGGTAACACGGTTTACTACAGTTGGTCTGCGTGCGGAGACGAATGCAGAATAACAATAAAATGGTTCAAATGGCTCTGAGCACTATGGGACTCAACTGCTGTGGTCATAAGTCCCCTAGAACTTAGAACTACTTAAACCTAACTAACCTAAGGACATCACACACATCCATGCCCGAGGCAGGATTCGAAACTGCGACCGTAGCGGTCGTGCAGAATAACAATAGCAGCAAGCACTACATGCGGACACTGCGACAGCTAGACCAAACCACAACAGTGCACTACAGCCACACTTGTAAACACGGTCGTCATCGTAAACATGTCCCTGAAGATGCTGCTCGCCGACCGTGGCCTGTGTTTGTTACAACACGCAACTGAACGTCGGAGGTTTCAAGCGTCAACTTTAGGTTAAAATATCTCCGGATATAACTAACATTTTACAATGCAACAAACGGCACTGATTACGTGTTTGCTTATAAGTTCAGATGTGCTAACAAAACTAAAGTGGTTCCATTTAAAAAAACGTAGGTTTGTGTTAAAAAACATACTTCCGTGCATTTTTGTATGGTTTGTGTTAAACAATTACACTAGTCCCTCTCCTCACGTTCGGTCTGTGGAATCGGTTCGTCAGTATTTGATGTGGTTTACGATATATATCCAGCGGTAACGTTAGGTGACTCACCCTGTATATACAGGGTGTTACAAAAAGGTACGGCCAAACTTTCACGAAACATTCCTCACACACAAAGAAAGAAAATATGTTATGTGGACATGTGTCCGGAAACGCTTACATTCCATGTTACAGCTCATTTTATTACTTCTCTTCAAATCACATTAATCATGGAATGGAAACACACAGCAACAGAACGTACCAGCGTGACTTCAAACACTTTGTTACAGGAAATGTTAAAAATGTCCCCGTTAGCGAGGATACATGCATCCACCCTCCGTCGCATGGAATCCCTGATGCGCTGATGCAGCCCTGGAGAATGGCGTGTTGTATCACAGCCGTCCACAATATGAGCACGAAGAGTCTCTACATTTGGTACTGGGGTTGCGTAGACAAGAGCTTTCAAATACCCCCATAAATGAAAGTCAAGACAGTTGAGGTCAGGAGAGCGTGGAGGTCATGTAATTGGCCCGCCTCTACCAATCCATCAGTCACCGAATCTGTTGTTGGGAAGCGTACGAACACTTCGACTGAAATGTGCAGGAGCTCCATCGTGCGTGAACCACATGTTGTGTCGTACTTGTAAAGGCACATGTTCTAGCAGCACAGGTAGAGTATCCAGTATGAAATCATGATAACGTGCTCCATTGAGCGTAGGTGGAAGAACATGGGGCCCAATCAAGACCTCACCAACAGTGCCTACCCAAACGTTCACAGAAAATCTGTGTTGATGACGTGATTGCATAATTGCGTGCGGATTCTCGTCAGCCCACACATGTTGATTGTGAAAATTTACAATTTGATCACGTTGGAACGAAGCCTCATCCGTAAAGAGAAGATTTGCACTTTAATGAGGACTGACACATTGTTGGATGAACCATTCGCAGAAGTGTACCCGTGGAGGCCAATCAGCGGCTGATAGTGCCTGCACACGCGGTACGTGGTACGGAAACAACTGGTTCTCCCGTAGCACTCTCCATACAGTGACGTGGTCAACGTTACCTTGTACAGCAGCAACTTCTCTGACGCTGACATTAGGGTTATCGTCAACTGCACGAAGAATTGCCTCGTCCATTGCAGGTGTCCTCGTCGTTATAGGTCTTCCCCAGTCGCGAGTCATAGGCTGGAATGTTCCGTGCTCCCTAAGACGCCGATCAATTGCTTCGAACATCTTCCTGTCGGGGCACCTTCGTTCTGGAAATCTGTCTCGATACAAACGTACCGCGCCCCGTGCTAATCCATACATCAAATGGGCATCTGCCAACTCCGTATTTGTAAACATTGCACTGACTGCAAAACCACGTTCGTGATGAACACTAACCTGTTGATGCTACGTACTCTTGTGCTTGATGCTAGTACTGTAGAGTAATGAGTCGCATGTCAACACAAGCACAACATTACCTTCCTTCAATTGGGCCAACTTGCGGTGAATCGAGGAAGTACAATAGATACTGACGAAACTAAAATGAGCTCTAACATGGAAATTAAGCGTTTGCGGACACATCTCCACATAACATCTTTTTTTATTTGTGTGTGAGGAATGTTTCCTGAAAGTTTGGCCGTACCTTTAGAAGCCTTACGGAGAACTGGAACTCGTCTGGAAAAACGAAACAGAGCCACTTTATATTGGTATTATCGTTGGACCTACCACTATTGACAAAAAATATATATCAAATGCCGCTTCTAAATACATTGGAAAGGATCCGGTACACATGTAAGTGACTTGCCACAATATCTAAGGAGTTACTGACGTTCCAATTAGAGACGTCTTGTCTATTCACGCTTGATTATTAGAAATGGATTAATGCTGTCTCTCTGCGTCGAGCGGAGCGATCTCGATGCAGTGCTATTACCAAATACGTCTCCAAGTTCGAACGCCTGTCTCCAAAAGAGCAACAGCCGCAAGAAGAGTGAAAACGAACCGTACTCAATCTCACGGGGGAAGCGACTGACGAAGCGGTAAAATCAGTCCTGCATATTTCATCAGTGTTTTATAACAAGTAATTTCCATCTTCCCCAGCGAAGATGCCGAAGAAATACGTTGGGAAACGTGCCGCGCCCGCGCCACAGCCGTTCTACCAACTACTAACATCACGAAAGTGGGAGGAGCTGTCATTCGACAGCTATGGAATGATCTTGTGATAGTCATTCTCGCAGCGGAAAGGGAAATGCCATCGTACAGCTTCCGCTGTCTCAGTAGAATCGCAAGATGCACAACCTACTCCAAGATTCACCCTAGGGAAATCTGGGGGGAGACTCGACCAACAGAGTGAAGAACAGAATCATTGAGCTTCTGCGACAGTCACTGACGAAGGAAATAGTCAAGAAGCTTCGACCATGAGCTGCTACATTACCAACGCTCTGCGGCATACCAAAGGTTCACAAAAAAAGAGATCCCTCTACGTCGAATTATTCGCAACGTGGGCACATCTACATACCAGCTGACCAAACGTCTAATGGCAGTATTATGCCCCTAAGTCGGTAAATATCAGCACTACATAAGGATCTCCGCAAATTTCATTCAACGGCTACAGGAACTATGCCTTTGTAGCCAGGATCTGATGGTGGGCTTCGATGTGGTCTCTATCTTCACTAGAATACCACTTGCTGTTTCCTTCAAATTGAGCATGCGAAATTAAACCGACAATGGCTACGAATTTGTCCTCACATCAATATCCTTTCTCTCCAGTGGTGACTATTATAGACAAACGGCTGGCGTTGTGATGGGTGCCCTCTATCAACTGTTGCGGCAAACATGGTTGTGGAGTATTTCGAAAAGAAACCTCTGGAAACAGCTGAATTTAATCGTACATGTTTTTTGCATGTGTTGGTGGCACATTTATGGTGTGGCCACACGGGACAAAAAAACTTCAGGAGTTCCTTCAGCATATGACCTCTCGGTGCAACACTACCAGTTTCACCACGGAGGTGGAAGAGAATGGCGAACTCACCTTTTTGGACGTCTTCGTCCAGTGCAAAACTGGCACACAGCGTTTACAGAAAAGCCACCCACACTGATTTGTATCTACATGCTGCCACCTGCCGTCATCATTCACAGCGTGAGTGTGTGCTACGTACACTGGTACACAGGACCCGTGCAGTATTGGACGGAGAAAGCCAACCGAGAAAGGTCAGCTACCTTAATGACCTATTCAAGCACAAGGGATGCAGCACGAGACAAATCCAACCTGGCCTCAGGCAAGAGGTAGAGGCACTGCAAATGTAACACAACGTGGGGAATAAAGCAACGGCGTATCTGCCGTACGCCGGCAAATTATGTAATAAACTTGGCAATATTCTGGATCGACGTAACTTTTAATGGCTTCCCATTCACCTTAGAAAACGCTATTAGGTACAGTGGAAGGCGACTTGTGGCTCCGTAAACAGGGTGTTTACCGTATTCCATGCAAATGCGGTTAGGCATATATCGGGCAAGTGTGAAGGCATTCGAAGAAAGACACAAGGAACACGAAAGACGTACTGAAACTAAGCGACCAACAAATTCCGCGGCTGCAGGGCACTGCATGACTATAGGGGACTCAATGAAGTATGATGAAACGGAAGTGTTTAGACAGACCTCGTCGTTTCCGGATTGTGTTCTAAAGGAGTCTATTGAAATTGGACTGGCCGTCGGGTTTATCAAGAATGATAGTGGTTACACAAAGCAAAGCTTGGGACCTAGTGCCCAGCCAACTAAAATCGTAGCTTTGGCTGAGAGACACTTCTGCGATCGACTTGGGCAACAGAAGTACTGAGGGACCGGGGATCACCACCCGCTGCCTCATGCGACCGGGTAGTGGGGAGAGATCACAGTATAAAGGAGGCTGGGTTTAGCGAAGACGCTAATTCTACAGGTATCACCAAAAGACAACGAAGGCAACTGCACCCAGCAGGACACCCAAGAACAGTACAAACAACAGTTTAATTTGATTAATAACGGAGGCATTTTCCATATGAGTATGTAACTAACAAATTCATTTCGTTGGATGAACAGCTGCCATCAGCTGAAGAGTTCTAATACAGGGTTATTACAAAAGATTGAAGCAATTTCACAGCTCTACAATAACTTTATTATTTGATATTTTCACCATGCTTTACACACACATACAAAAACTCTAAAAGTTTTTTTAGGCATTCAAAAATGTTCGATATGTGCCCCTTTAGTGATTCGGCAGACATCAAGCCGATAATCAAGTTCCTCCCACACTCGGTGCAGCATGTCCCCATCAATGAGTTCGAAAGCATCGTTGATGCGAGCTCGCAGTTCTGGCACGTTTCTTGGTAGAGGAGGTTTAAACACTGAATCTTTAACATAACCCCACAGAAAGAAATCGCATGGGGTTAAGTCGGGAGAGCGTGGAGGCCACGACATGAATTGCTGATCATGATCTCCACCACTACCGATCCATCGGTTTTCCAATCTCCTGTTTAAGAAATGCCGAACATCATGATGGAAGTGCGGTGGAGCACCATCCTGTTGAAAGATGAAGTCGGCGCTGTCGGTCTCCAGTTGTGGCATGATCCAATTTTCCAGCATGTCCAGATACACGTGTCCTGTAACGTTTTTTCCGCAGAAGAAAAAGGGGCCGTAAACTCTAAACCGTGAGATTGCATAAAACACGTTAACTTTTGGTGAATTGCGAATTTGCTGCACGAATGCGTGAGGATTCTCTACCGCCCAGATTCGCACATTGTGTCTATTCACTTCACCATTAAGAAAAAATGTTGCTTCATCACTGAAAACAAGGTTCGCACTGAACGCATCCTCTTCCATGAGCTGTTGCAACCGCGCCGAAAATTCAAAGCGTTTGACTTTGTCATCGGGTGTCAGGGCTTCAAATGGTTCAAATGGCTCTGAGCACTATGGGACTTAACTTCTGTGGTCATCAGTCCCCTAGAACTTAGAACTACTTAAACCTAACTAACCTAAGGACATCACACACATCCATGCCCGAGGCAGGATTCGAACCTGCGACCGTAGCAGTCGCGCGGTTCCGGACTGAGCGCCTTAACCGCGAGACCACCGCGGCCGGCGTGTCAGGGCTTGTAGCAATTGTAAACGGTAAGGCTTCTGCTTTAGCCTTTTCCGTAAGATTTTCCAAGCCGTCGGCTGTGGTACGTTTAGCTCCCTGCTTGCTTTATTCGTCGACTTTCGCGGGCTACGCGTGAAACTTGCCCGCACGCGTTCAACCGTTTCTTCGCTCACTGCAGGCCGACCCGTTGATTTCCCTTTACAGAGGCATCCAGAAGCTTTAAACTGCGCATACCATCGCAGAAGTGTTGCAAGCGATGGGTGACATGCAAACAGTAATCTCTTTCGCTATAGACAATGTCCCAACAAGCAATGGATATGTATCACTAATAACTGTTGTCGTAGCACTCTCTGCTAGGCCGTGCTAATAGCCAATACTGTCTAGTTATTTCCGCCCGAGACTGGCTGGAGCTGCGCTTATATTCACTTCTGATTGATGCCGATCCTATCGTGGTGACCTCCTGCTCCGCGAGCTACTGGCCAACGTCGATTCATCACCTTCTCTTCTCTTGCGTTCTTCATCTTCGTTCTGTTGCTTGTGGTTACGCTAGAGCTTTCTCTCCCCCTCCCCTGCCCCGAAGTAACGGGCTGTCGTCGTGAAGGGAGTGCGACCACAGCGGGGGGGGGGGGGGGGGGGATGCAGGAGTGTGGGCGCAACATCAAGTCGGAAGCTGGGGCTGCAGGGGAAGTCAAGCTTCCGGCCGTACCCCGCCATCCGGCCTGCGCTCTGGCGAATATGTCCCCCGGTAAACGAGCAGAAGGGTAATCGTACGCCTCCTGCTACCATGAACCAGATAAAGGCGGCGACTTCTGCCGTGTGGGCGGGTCCAGCTCCATCTTTAGTATGAGGGAGAGCAGGTGAAAGCTCCATGGGATCATCCCGCAGTGCCGGGTGTTGAGGAGGGTGGAGCAGGTGAAGCAGTGTCCGATGGCGGTGGCCGTTAAGCAATTTCGCCGTCGATGGTCCATCTCGGGGGTGCGAACGATATGAGCCGAGAAACAGCTGACATGCTGGATCCCTGGTGTGTGCGGAGCGAAGTTGGCCATCTGGTGCTTCTAAGTTCTGACAAAACGTTCCCCTTCGCCGTTTGACTGTGGATGGAACGGTGCACTAGTTAGATGCTTTATGCCATGGCGTTCACAGAATATTTCAAATTCATTTGACGTGCACTGAGGTCCGTTCTCTGACACTATTACTTCAGGTAACCCTTCTAGGCACAAAATAGAGGTCAACACCTGAATTATGCTACGTGACGTTGTCGAGGTCATTGACACAGCTAAAGGAAACTGGTATAAGTCAAACACAATCAACCAGCAAGTGTTCCAAAACGGTCCTGTAAAGTCTATGTGCACACGTTGCCATGGCGATTGCGACTTAGGCCAAGCAGAGAACTTTTTTTTGGAGCGGACTGTTTTCTGCACAAGCGTGACACTGTAACGTCATCTCTTCTATTTGGGCGTCCATACCCTGCCAAGTACAGCGTCGACCCGCCAACTGTTTCGTACGAACAATCCCTCCAGTGTCCTTGGTGAAGTAACCGCAACACTTCTTTTTCCAAACCTTTTGGGATCAATACACGTGACTGTCCACTGTAATTTCAACAATAATTACACCTTTTTGAGATTCTTCATCTAGCGGTATTTGAAGATATGCGTCGCACAAATCCATTTATGATAAGTAGCGTCCAGTGCCTAATTTGTCCATAAGAGCATCTGGACGTGGCAATGGATAAGTATAAATGACAGTTTGTGGGTTGACTGTAGACCGAAAGTCAACACAGAAGCGAATGCGACCTAAAGTTTTGAGGAACAACACTAGCGGACTGGTCCACTGACTAGCTGATATGGGCGCAATAGTTCCGCTATATTGCAATTATTTAAGTCTACCAGCGACTTTGTCCTGTAATGCAATGGGAACACTTCTGGCCCAGCAAAATTTCGGCTGAGCATTGTCTTTCAGAGTAATATGTGCAACAAAATTGTTTGTTTTGCCCAAATCCTCAGAAAAGTATTGTGGGAATTCTTTTAGCAACAAGTTAACTACACTGTCGTTTGCATTGAGTTCAGACACTGACAACACACTGTCCTGAATATTAAAGACAAACAACTCAAAAGAATCAAGACCTCATATGTTCTCACAATCGCATGGTTGTACCACTGAAAAAGTCATTACTCGAATACGCGAGCGATACATGACAGGCAAAGTACATGTTCCAAGAACGGGAATGTCTCGTCCATTAGAAGTCGTCACTTGCGTGCTAGCTTTAGACGGGTGTGGGAAGCCTAACAGTTTATATGTTTGAAGATTTAGCAATGTGATAGAGGCTCCCATGTCCAATTGAAATTTCACACATTTCCCACAAATAAGTATGTTTGAATGGCGTATCATTGTAGAAACCGCACGCTTCGTAGTTTTGCTAATGCCCATTGCACACTTGGAATACACTGCTTTAATGACATGGGCCTTGTGACGACAGTTTTGGGAGTGGGCCGAATTCTTGTTTGTTCCGTTACAAACATACAGATTACACATGTCCTTTCCTACAACAAGCGTAACACTGAGCTTGTCTGGAGGGGCAGTCTTGGTGTTTGTGCCGTGAATAACACCTAGGGCAAGAGATAATTCTTTTCGCCTGCGTAGCCGCCTGTTTAGTGAACTGCTTATGTGGCGTGGAACCCAACAAATAGCTGGCTGCTCAAATTTATCAGCCGAAAAGGCACCGGAATCGTAATGATTTGAGATTTGCACTATCTCGTGAAGTGATGGACCGGAATGTTTCAAAATCTGTCCTCTGAGTTTGACATCAGGTACATTACCCATGATCGCATCGCGCAACATAATGTCTGAATATAAAGCACTGCAAACACATTTGAATTTGCATTTCCCTATCGTACCCTGCAAATCTGTTACCCATTCGCAATAAAATTGTTCTTGACGTTTTTTGCCACTAAAGAATTGATACCTTGCTGCAAACACATTCACTTGTTGGTCGTAATAGTTAGTCAACGAAGAGATAACATTTTTATGCGCTAGTTCACTGGGAGTGGCGTTAGGAAAGAGTTCTTGAAATAATCTGCACACTGCACTTCCTACTGTGGATAATAGATATAGAAGTTTCACAATACCTGGGACGTTGAGAGCTGGCATATGGGCATCGAAATGGTGCAGCCACTCGAGGTATTCCACGGCTTGTTCACTAAACTGTCGAAAAGGTGGCATAGCAGCTATAGTAGGCGGTGCTTGTTTCGCCAGGCGCGCACCGTTGGCCAGTAGCTACTGCATCGGTTTGAGTAGTGCAGAAATCTGCTGTGTCTGGAACTGGAATATCTGCATGACCTGCGCTGCATGTAACGCTTGCAGCTGTGGTGCCTGAGCAGGGGGCAGGACAGTTGGGGTGGGCATGTTGGAAAAAAATCGTTCAAATGGCTCTGAGCACTATGGGACTTAACTGCTGAGGTCATCAGTCCCCTAGAACTTAGAACTACTTAAACCCAACTAACCTAACGACATCACAGACATCCCTGCCCGAGACAGGATTCGAACCTGCGGCCGTGGCGGTCACGCGGCTCGAGACTGAAGCGCCTAAAACCGCTCGGCCGCACCGGCCGGCACAAAGGCAACAAATAGACAAACAAAGCAAAGAAAATTTCTGCAGTGCCCTCCTGAAAACACTTATTTGTAATAACGACAAGACACTGTTAATGCAATATGCGTCCCTGCAAATTAAAGACAAGAGAGAATTAAGGCACCAGCAAAAAAACTTCCCTGACCATCGGCACGGAGGTTGTTTGGAAGTCCTCGTCGCCAAACGTTGAGTCCTCGTAGCCAAATGTGGGGTCTTGCACAATCGTCTCGGATAGGCTGCCTAATGGGTGATGAGTCCTCAGAATGCTATACAACAGTTAATGCAAATAATATTAGTAATTTTATTTCAAATAAGAAGAATGACAATACTTAAAGTATATGTACACCAAGTGTCGCAAGCGATGAGCAACATGCAAACAGTAATGTTATTCTCTATAGACAATGTCCAAACAAGCAATGGATATGGATCACTAATAACTGTTCTCTTTACACTCTCTGCTAGGCCGTGCTAATACTCAGCAAATACTGTCCACTAATGTCTGCCCGGGGCTAGCAGGAGCGCCGCTTATATTCGCTTCGACTAAATGCCGCTCCTATGGTGGTGACATCCTGGTCAGCGCGCTATTGGCCGACGTCGTTCCACCGCCTTCTCTTCCGTTGCGTTGTTCGTCTTCGTTCCGGTGATTATGGATAAGCCAGAATATCAACGAAATGAGCATATCAGATGATTTAGATAAACAGGGAATAGGCAAAATAATGTGAACAGTCGTAGTAATGGGATGGTTGTGTTCGATGTTCAACATTGCAGGTAAGGGACGCGTGGCGCTGGACTGTGCGTGTTCAGAACTGACTATGGATCAGTGCAGGTTGTTTACGAGTAGGGCACACTTCGTATTTGTATTGAGAGGTCGACGTGCAATTAAAGACGTAATAGAGTTCCAAAGAGAGAAAAATGTGAGGGCTCAATTAGCTGGATCATCAGTGAGCAAGACATTTAAATTAATGAATGTTTCAAGAACGATTGTTTCAACAGTCGTGACAGCCAACACAAAACATGGGAGGACATTATCGTGTAAGCGCGATGCTGGGTGCTAATCAAAACTAAAATGACAGAGATCATCGTACGCTAACACGAATTGTGTCAACACAAAATAAAACTACGGCATCTAAAGTGAAGGCAGAGCTCAATATCATCTTCGACATCCAATACCTATCGACACTGTCCGCCAAGAACTCCATAAAGCTAATATTCATGGATCAGTTGCTATACCGAAACCATTAGTGACGACACGCAACGCAAATAAGCGTGAAACATAGTGTCACGAGCATAAATCCCGCACGGCTGATCAGTGGGAATGATCAGTGGGAACACGTCATATGGTCCAACGAGTAAACGTTTTCGTTATTTACAACATCGGGCCGGGCTTACGTTAGGAGAACCCCCAAAAAAGCCTACAATCCTGATTGCTTGATTCCAACGGTTACGCATGGAGGTGGTACTGTGGGCTGCCATATCATGGTATTCTGCTGGTCCAGTCATTACTCTTAAAGGCCGTGTTACAACCAACGACTACGCAAACATTTTAGCATGCAACTGAACAGCAGTGTCTTCCCTGGCCGGCACAATCTCTGGACTTGGAGCGCAGATTCCAGAGCAGATTTCCGCCTCCTTCATCATTATAGGAGTTAAATGAGGTTCTAATCGAAGAGTACCACAACACTCCACCTGATATTATACAATCATTATATGCCACTATTTCAAGAAGAATCGCAGCCGTATTATGGGCAAATGGGGGTCCAATCCATTAATAATAAACCATTTCCAAGTATGTAAAGGTGTTCACATTATTTTGCCGATCCGTTGTACGTTACATATTCTAAGCAGGTCTTTTGTATCCAGAATACCGTATATCCATGAACTTCACTGAGTTATTCCCGGAGGAAATGAAACCATCACCAATCATCGAAAAGCTTGGAGTTCCAAAGAAGCTGATTTCCACATTACATGAAAAAAATTATGTGATTTACCACAACATTTTAAATCGGAGATTAAACCATAATGTTGTTCTAAGGAAACTTCACTACATTTGTCATTCCGTCAATCTCCCGTTATGAAGCCGTATGTCGCTGTTAATACTGAAAAACGTATGAATGTAGAAAACGAATTGGAAAGCATTTTTTTTTCAAACTCAAGAGCAGCTGTGTTTTTGGTAAATCATGCGGTAAGTGCAAAAAATGAGTGACGTGAAGTTAGCAGCATGATGTGAAGGTAGATATGGAAGCTATTGGTATTATTGAAAGACGATGTTTCAAAATCAGTGTCGTAGACAAGGAATGTGGTTGCGATTGAATTAAGTAGACCTAACATTGTAACAGTTCCTGACAAACTTATAACTGTAGGAGTGGTTATTTTAGATATTTTCAAGACACCATTATAGATATATATTGAAGTAATTTGAGGCGAAAACTGTTGAAACACGTTACATACACTTGAATATCTTACTATACCATGCAACTACCTCAAATATTCATGACGTTATTAGCAGTGACGTTCGTAGGTGGTTCGGGACACCATGATATTAACATTTATAACTTTTCATACGTCAGTATTAGTAAGGGGGTTTAATGATACATGAATTATGGGAGACATTGTTATATAATTCATGGGACCGAGAGCAAACATATATGCTCTCGAAACTGAACATAATACGTGATGTGTAGAGAGAAAGGTGTGCAACACTCATCAGTTAAAAGATTAAATATTGGTAACTGAGATTGCGTATTAAACGATGTTGACAAATCAGTGGTACGGTTTATAATTTTATCCATGCTACATACAATTTTCACTATAAAGAAATGTGAACTGGTGGTATCAGCAAGCGATGGTGAATGCTTCACACTCGAGGATAAAGTGAGCACCATAGCATGGAGTCACTTTCAGCTGCCTGCGCAACGTGAGATGATTTAAAACTGATTTAGCACTAAAACACTGGTTGTGAATGTATTGTAATGCATTTGTAACCCGTTGGTTGTGGATGTAACGTGCTGGAATTGTGACGGTCTCATCTAGCACAGAAGCTCAGGACGCCTGTCTGAATCAATGATAGGCATGTTATACCTCGTTCATGTAAAAAACTGAACTTGGAAGACTAGGATTTAACAACTAGACAAGGACGTCATTAGAGACTCAGATTGTGTGTAGAAGTGTATCTTCTTTAATTTTTGTCAACGTTAGCAGAGAAACGAACGATATATTTGAAACTTTATAATTTTTGTTAATAACTTTCAGTTACTCTTCAAGATATGGATGCTGATCTCAGACATAATTTGGAAGCTATCTCTTTATTCAGCTATCTTCTATTTCAGTTAAGTATTTTTGCACACCAACTATGAGAGAGTCCTTTGGTATATTTTCCGACCGCTTGCCAGTCGATTTCGATATCCTACTGCTGATAGGAAGTATTTAGGTTCCAAAGGCGAATTTTGGAATGAGTGACTTAATTAATGACGCCTAGGACGTGATTGTGCCCCGAGAGTACGTTGTATCTGAAGGCTGGAAAGGAGTCAGTTGTACTTTGATAATTGTGAAGAGTCAGTTGCACGGAAGCAGCTGTACTCAGATATGCAGTCCTAATTGCACTTGCCATGTGCTCCAATGCATGTTCTTATGATTTAGTTGGTGCTAATCATTTTAGTGTGTGAAGTGCGCGTTATTGTGAGTTGGTGAGAGCAGCAAGTGCTGAGGCTTAAGAGGCCAGTTGGAAGTTGTTTGTATCAGTCAAGCCGTGGTCTGGTGACTGTGTTCCCACTCAGTTAAAAAGGAGTAGTGCAAGATACTGGTATTGGTATTCAGCGTATCTACAGTGTTAGTTTTGAGAGAGAAAGCTATGTTTTTAACTGATTTTGGTAAGCTTATGTTGCTACTTTCTGTGTATTCTATTCAGTGATTCTAGGTACTCTAGTGGCAGTGTTACAGATGAACAACGTAGCAGAGAGATGATTCGACAGAGCTCGATATTCAGCATTGGTTATATGCGCGTCCAATATGTAACCGCGATCTGAAATTCTAAATCATTGTTTTCGTTCACCCAAGAGATGGGAAATATTTCTGTGCTTCTTCTAATATTGCCGCTTCAGGGAACGTATTAAGTGTAGCAGAAGCTACGTGTTCATGACGCAGTTTCTTGCAGTAATTATTCGAATAAACCAGAAGTTTATTTGCATATTCCTCGTTTTGTACCTTCGTCAGACCAATGTTCCCCTCTCATGGTTTTATAAAGTGATAATCGTGAAATAATTTATGATTCATGTTAGCGTGTCTGATTAACATTTGACTACCTGACTGATCTCGACATCAACATTAACGTCATTACACTAAGGATTTAATAAATTAATAGCCCTCAAATTATACGTAGTCACAGTTTTATGTTAGAGTCAGTTTTATAAAAATAAGTTGTCACACTGCCGAACGACGAAGTTACGTCTGCCGAGTCCTTGTCTTATTTTTCATCAGGTGGTGTGGCGTTGTCAGTACATGTATGAGTAAGTGTATCTGTGATTTAATTTATTATTATCATATACATAGATAGCTACTGGCCGTTAGTAGACTATAGAGGTTGTATATTAATCGAGTTACAGATACTGTTTATTAATCGGGCCACACCAGAACGTCTGTGAACAAGCGATAAACTGTACCGTTGCGCAATGCGCGTATTGGTGACTGTCGAACCGAGCTTGGATTTAGTCAGATGCACATCATCATCGATAAAGAGCCTCAAAAGATGTTTTCTTACGCTTCAACGATAACCATGGACACATTCTGTACATCAGAATCGATGTGGCACTTCACGGTGCATGCCATAGAATCGCATTACAGACTCAAAGGAGTAGTAGAGGTAAGTGCAGATGGACGATACAGTACTTGAAGTGGATTTTCTGCTGTATATGATGCAGTAACTTTTCATCCACAAAGAAATTAGAAGATGGATAGGGCAAATTTTAAAAATAAAATAAAAACACAATAAAATGGTTCCAGAATGAATCTTTTACTCTGTGGCAGAGTGTGCGCTGTTTTTAAACTTCCTGTAAGATTAAAACTACGTACTGGACTTTAAATCGACCCGGAGCGTTTGTCTTTCACGGGCGATGCACTTCCCAACAGAGGCACGACTTAAGAACCACCCACACAGCATTACCTCCGGAATTTCAGAGAAGTTCTCCTGCATACCTGGCAGGAAATTTTAAAACCTCTAACATTTCGCTGCAGTGTGAAAGGTACAATCCGGAAATAATTCTCAAACCTGTGACTAAGACCCAAAGCCTGTGACTAAGACCCAAAGTTTTTATCTGGCTAGACGTTTGAATATAAAACCGGGTTGTCTCAGAAGTCACGGATACGAGTTATAGTTTCGACCATCTAATCGATGCTCGTAAATTCGTTATTTAACTCAGTGTGAGCGTGGATCACACTACAACGACGAACGGACACGTGTCACCGGAGCTGGCAGCCACAGCACGGAATTTTCTTTTACTCCACTCATCTGAAAAATCCGGATGGACGTGCTCGGCAGGAAATGTAAAAAATTTGAGATACAATTAAAGCTTCACACACGTCCTCTAATTCACGTGCCGTTTCCGGCTCGCAGCCGTTGTCACAGGAGCCGGGGTCCGATTATTCTGACAGAGTGGGACAAAAAGAGAGAACGGACTAGCGCGCGTGTCGCGTGGCCACATAGTGTTCGTCACGCCTCATGCGCTCATCAAGGATGTACTGACTACAACTAAAAGGATTGCATGTCATTTATAGCACCAAAAATTAGTTTTCTACGTCCTTCCTCTGTGACTGCAACTGTTAGCCTGTATTCGTCTGATAAATTTCATAGAGTTTTACAAAATAGTGGGACATAGTCACAACGATCATATCATTTCTAAAGAAAATTTGTGCCATATGGCAACTACAGTCCGACTGAAATTACTTGATGGGTGACACTTCACGCGTCGGATCTGGTTTTCGCTCCCGAAATTTCACCGTTGCAAACTGCTGCCACAATTGGTCAGTTCACTTCCACTTCCTGGTCCGACATTATCTTACGTGTCTAGCTCGTGAATCACAGGTTTGGGCTTTTATTTCGTGTTTCATCACACGCGATGACCACGCCAAAAACAGCTAGTGAAATACTAGTAGACACTTTCCATACACAGCACTAACTAAAGACTACTGGATTCTTGCGCACAGTATGTGACCCAGCGTCTCGTATACAGTTATCATGATCACAGAAACAGGCCTACATTAGATAAAATTCTCACAACATTGAGCGAAAGCGAAATTTTGGCAGCGGCAATACATCACTGAAATCGAGACATGACAGTCATATATGTTGTTGTTGTTGTGTTCTTTAGTCCTGAAACTGGTTTGATGCAGCTCTCCATGCTACTCTATCCTGTGCAAGCTTCTTCATCTCCCAGTACCTACTGCAGCCTACATCCTTCTGAATCTGCTAAGTGTATTTATCTCTTGGTCTCCCTCTACGATTTTTACCCTACACGCTGCCCTCCAATAGTAAATTGGTGATCCCTTGATGCCTCAGAACATGTCCTACCAACCGATCCCTTCTTCTAGTCAAGTTGTGCCACAAACTCCTCTTCTCCCCAATTCTATTCAATGCCTCCTCATTAGTTATGTGATCTACCCATCTAATCTTCAGCATTCTTCTGTAGCATCATATTTCGAAAGCCTCTATTGTCTTCTTGTCCAAACTATTTATCGTCCATGTTTCACTTGCATTCATGGCTACACTCCATGCAAATACTTTCAGGAACGACTTCCTGACATTTAAATCCATACTCGATGTTAAAAAAATTTTTCTTCTTCAGAAACGCTTTCCTTGCCATTGCCATTCTACATTTTATATCCTCTCTAATTCGACCATCATCAGTTATTTTGCTCCCCAAATAGCAGAACTCCTTTACTACTTGAAGTGTCTCATTTCCTAATCTAATTCCCTCAGCATCACCAGACTTAATTCAACTACATTTCATTATCCTTGTTTGGCTGTTGTTGATGTTCATCCTATAACCTCGTTTCAAGACACTGTCCATTCCGTGCAACTGCTCTTCCAATATATTTATAATACTATTGAAGCCAGTGTGGTGCTGTAGCGCAACGATTAGCTCATAAACCTGTCATTTAGAAGGTCGTTCGTTCGAATTGTGTTAAATGCAGCGATTTTTTTCTAAATCTAATCAAAAGAGTTTGATTATTATTGTTATTCAATTAATGGGTTTAAATGTAATTTTTTATTTCTAAGTGTTTGCCGCATCATTTCCATCATCGTACTGACTTTTTTATTTACTCTTGTTATTCCTTATATCGTTCTTTTGTCGTGCTCATGTAGCCAGCGTGATTGTTTAAGGTAACCAATGACATCAAAAAATTACAGTTTGCCTTTAGCGCTGAAACTGAACGTTTTGTGTCTTTACTTTGGTCATGGAGGTAAGTTTTAATTGCCGTGGACAAAGGAATCCCGATTTTAGTTCTGCTGACGACTTAAAATAAGCTGTCGATAGGGCATCTCGCTTTCCGTCATACCTCGCGGCGGCCGCTTCCAACATTGCTCGTGCTTACACAGTAACAGCATACGTGAAGTAACCCGCCGCGTTTATGTGTCGCCTATGACCGAGCCGTAGCCCGCAGCTGATATGGAAACACTGTAGCGGCAAATGACAGATCTCAACTGCCAAGTAATTTTAATCTGAATACAGAATCTGCATTTACTGCTTCCCACGAGGATCGCCTTAAACGTCTGACCTCCCCTCAACTTCTGCTAACTCCTGGTTATATATGTGAAAAAAGATTTTCATATTTAAAAGAAACAACTATGAGAAACTTACTGGAGAAACGTTTAGGGTGACCCCGCACAAGCAATGAAGATTTAGTTTCAACAGGCACCTTTATGTTACTGTAGACAAAACTTGTATGCATTGAAAGACTTCTCTCGTATGTGAGGTCAGTGGTTGGCTGTGAAACTAACCTTAATGGTACGTGCACTGTTTTGCAGCTTGTATGCCAATGGACAAGATCTGAACACAGTATATGTCACGGAAATAGTTTCTCGTGAACTTCCGTAGCGCAACGTATAACGACTTTAGGATTAGACTGGACATATGATGGGCATACAGGCTCAAGAGGAATATAACGTCGTAAGCAATAGTTAATAAGTGAGGGCCTAATCTGTCTTTTACTTGTCAATACTTTGGAAGCTCACCATTGTTATTAATATCTTTTGGGGTTCCATAAAGAAATCATTAGGACAACGAAATGGTGGATAAGTTTCCTCATTACGGGTGGGACATCTATTCATTTCTCAAACTGATTATTTATTACGTCTAGTGAACAGGTTTCTCTCAGTATCTTATAACCATTCGATACAAAAATTTAGTAAGAAACTGACATTTGGGTAGTATTATTCTATATACAGCAATGAAACCTATGGGTTGTGATTTAATGAAATGCAGCCCAATTTATAAGGGTTTGGCATTGAAAAAGTCATCAGGCTCGTGCACATGGTATACAAAAACGATACATACATTAATTTATCTACAGTGATGTTACTAAAGTGAGCATCCTATAGGACCTAGAGAGCCTTGCGGTGCACCAGCCTATTGTCACTACCACATACAGAGGTACAAAATCGTAAAAGTCATTAACAGGCAGAAACCTTCCACATATGTATGTTACCACGTTGCTCCTTAGCTTTTCCTTTCTATATGCTCTGTGCAGGATTACGGGACCGTGAATATTGAGCACAGAACTCGTGGTGAATGGCGGCCAGGCTCTATCAGCTTCAGAAATTATTCAAGTTAGGCACGTGTAAGGGGATTTATTGAAGTTTTAAAAAGAAGATCTGTGAATTAAACTTGGTTAAAATGGACTACCTATAAGTTGGAGTATACATCGTGGTTGATAGCCGAAATCTATCAGTTATTCAATAGGAACACCATAAAAATTTAGAGGAAACGAATACATAAAACGCAGTTTTTGAATAGAAGGAAAATCGAATATCTTCGCTAGCAATCCTTCTCATAAAACTTCATGGTAGATTAAAACTGTGTGCCGCACTGAGACTCGAACCCGAGATCTTCGCTTTTCGCGGGTAGGTGCTCTGTCAACTCAGATTTCCAAGCACACCTCAGGACCCTTTCTCACAGATGTACTTCTGACTGTACCTCTTTTCGTACTTTCCTAACTTTACAAATGTTCTACGAACGTTCCGCTGCAGAGTGAAAATTCATTCTGAACCCCCCTCATATTTATAATTCAGAGTCTAACAAGAAACCATCAGGCCTTATTGTCACTTCCAGGAACAATGCTAGATACACAGAGTTCCTTCAGCCACCTGATTCTACACCAAAGCACCAAACAATCAAGATTCGCAAAATACTACGTATTGTTGTGATGAACATCTGATCTTACCTGACTGAACAACCAAATCGACACAAAGTTACAAATCTGTTTGTTCACAATTTCAAAACAGAACGAGATAAGCGCATCCATTACTTACCAACCCGGAACGGTGAAACCTGTCTTCCAGTACACCTCTACCTCACGCGGCTAGTGTGTGACGAAAGAAACACTTGTTGCCGAAAACTGCACTTTACGCCAGAGCGGAGTGTTCTCTTCATGTTATCGAGCTACGACTGAAACTACCCAAAGCAGTTGGAAAGCTTATTATGCACTACATTCCAATTTCACTACAGTGTTCTCTGACTATAGAGGAGTGTTCCTCAAATCATTCAGATATCGAAAATCAAGCAGATACACACACAAACATAAAGGGAAAAATGGAAGGGAAAACTGACTGAATCATGAAAAATGTAAGTATACAGACGTGCATTTTTAGCTATACCATTAGGGCTGCAGCAAAGAGAAAGAGAAAATTTGAATATGGAGGTAACAAGTTGCTGACAAGTTGCTCGACTGCAGGGTGATGGCTACGTGAAGGACGATGTTCGAGCAACAATCAAAGTGACTTCAGTGCAATTTTTCACTGGTATTTTTGTGATAAGAAGAAGCCTACCCATCTAAGATCAAAGGGATGCCGCACAATAGAGGGGACAGTTCCTTTATAAAGTATCGTGTGTTGGCTCACATCCAGAAGTGCTGAGCACTCACTACATGCATGGAAATGCAGAGATTTAGAATATCATTAGGTATTTCCCACCTCGACCACATAAACAATGCAATGACCGACAACTAGCTGGAGTAGGTTCGATCAATGAAAACATGCAGCATTGGAGAATTTTGTAGTACTGAAAAGCGCCATATGGGCACCACCCACTTTTGTCACCAGGCCACCGTACCATCTCACTGTCGAAGGCCAGAGACAAGTGAAAGACGGAAATTACTGTGGCTTGACGCTATAAGCGCAGATCTCGGATCAAGAAGCCTAAATCCGCTGGAAGAGTTAGATCGTAAGAAATGGTCCAAAAAGCGTGACCCGCTCCAACGGGACCGCTATAAGAAGAAGAAATTGCTGACAAGAGATTGTAGCAGAAGGTGCACACAGATGTAATGAAAGCGGAACATACTGCCCCTATTCAGCACTATTTCATCCTAGTGAATTTCACACCTATTACGTAACAGTGTACCACCGTATTTTGGTTTTCGTATTCTGTGTAATTGAGTTGTACCACAACCATTTTCGGGTTCAAAAATGGCTCTGAGCACTATGGTACTTAACATCTGAGGTCTTCAGTCCCCTAGAACTTAGAACTACTTAAACCTAACTAACCTAAGGACATCACACACATCCATGCCCGAAACAGGATTCGAACCTGAGACCGCAGCGCTAGCGTGGTTTCAGACTGTAGCGCCTAGAACCGCTTCTAGGAGACTGATAACCTCAGAAGTTAAGTCCCATAGTGCTCAGAGCCATTTTTCAGACTCGATTTCGTCCTCAGTAGCCAAATACTCGTATTTTTTTCGACTGCATTGAATCTTCTCCCTAAATTGGCATGTAGTCTGTCTTTTCGATGTACGTCCTATTCCTCGCTAAATATTTCAGAGCTTTCTACTTAGGTTTTCAGCCAGCTCACGATTCCGAGAATAACTTGAGCCTGGCAACTTCCCTGGTCGGTAGTAAATTTAGGAGCTCTCTTAGGAATACTTCGACAGTTTACAGTTAACATTTATACAGTTGAAGTGTCTTTACTATTTTGCTCTTTGCGTATTGATTGCTGAGCGTTCATCAGAGGGGCTCAAACCATCAGCACCTAAGACTGCAGTGGGCATTCGATAACGGCTCTGGTACCTGAGCAGTTGCTTCCTTTGTGCAGTGCACCCTTGACCTCTCAATGGGATTCCAACAATTCTCCGAAGACCCAGAAACTTGCAGCAAAGTCCGTCACAGAATCGACGGAGCTTTTGGTTGAGACCCCCTTCTTGGCTCCAAACGAAAGGACTCCGATCAATTCTGGGAACAGTACTGTAGCCTGTGAGCTCTACTGGCACACTGTACAGGAGGACAGCATCCTCCGCCATTTACGGCAGCCACCATTATGAACTGAGCAAGGCCTCAGAACACAGGAGACAGACGTCACTGGCGCCGGCATGAGCCCCAGCTTGCAGAAGACTGCCGGCCGCTGTGACCGAGCGGTTCTACGCGCTTCCGTCCGGAACCGCGCTGCTGCTACGGTCGCAGTTTCGAAGCCGGCCTCAGGCATGGATGTGTGTGATGTCCTTAGGTTAGTTAGGTTTAAGTAGTTCTTAGTCTAGGGGACAGATGACCTCAGATGTTAAGTCCCATAGTGCTTGGAGCCATTTGAGCCATTTTTCAGACTACTGCACCCTGCACGCTCGATAGCCGCAGGCACACCCCCCTCAATATCTCGGGTCAGTCCCCCTGCAGACACACCGTGTGCACACTGGAATTCCTTCCGGCGAGGACGCTATTTCCCAAAGGACCTTCATAACGCACTTAACACTGGAGATTACGATAACAAAGAAACCCCTCCCTTCTTATGTCTGCTTGGACCCTGCTGAATGAACGGTGATCTGTCCACTCATAGGGTGAATGGGCAATGCGGAATCGCCAAGCTCCACACACTTTCCGCCTCAAGCGTCAAGCGAACATGTTACCAACCTCGAACAGACCAGCAGTGAGAGTGGATGCATTACTTCTGGTACTTTGTAGGACTCCTGATATTTTTAAAAACATCGGGACTCCGATTTTTTTTTATTTTTTTGTTTTGTTTTTGGCATCTGTCTTCTGATTAGTTTGATGCGGCCCACCACGACTCCTCTCCTGTGCTAATCTCTACATCTCAGAGTAACACTTGCAACTACGTCCTCAATTACTTGCTGGATGTATTCTAATCTCTGTCTTTCTCTACAGTTTTCGCCCTCTACAGCTCCCTCTAGTACCATAGAAGTCATTACCTCAGGTCTTAACAGATGACCTATCATCCTGCCCCTTTGTCCTTATCATTGTTTTCTACATACTCCTTTCCTCTCCGATTCTGCATAGAACCTCCTCATTTACCATATAAGTCATCTAATTTGCATCATTCGTCTGTAGCACCAAATCTCAAATGTTTCGATTATCTTCTGTTCCGGTTTTCCCACAGTCCATGTTTCACTACCATACAATGGTGTACTCTAGGCGTAAATCCTCATTAATTGCTTCCTCAAATTAAGGCCGATATTTGATGTTAGTAGACTTCTTTTGGCCAGCAATGCCTTTTTTTGCCATAGTCTGGTTTTGATGTCCTGGTTGCCCTGTCCGTCACTGGTTATTTTACTGCCTAGGTTGCAAAATTCGCTCTACTTCATGACCATCGACCGCGATGTTATGTTTCTTGCTGATCTCATTTCTAGTACTCATTACCTTCGTCTTTCTTCGATTTATTCTGTACTCATTAGACTGTCCATTCCGTTCAGCAGATCACGTACTTCTTCTTCACTTTCATTCAGTGCAGCAAAGTCATCAGCGTATCATATCATTGATATCTTTTCATCTTGAATTTTAATTCCACTCCTGGACCTTTCTTTCATCTCCATCATTGCTTCCTCAATGCAGAGACTGAGGAGTAGGGGCGAAAGTCTACATCCTTGTCTTACACCCTTTCTAATATCAGCCATTAGTTCATGACCGTCCACTCTTATTATTTCCTCTTGGCTCTTGTACATGTCGTATGTGCCCCGTCTCTCCCTATAGCCTACCTCTACTTTTCTCAGAATTTCGAACATCTTGCTCCATTTTACATTGTGAAAGCTTTTTCCAGACCGACAAATCTTATGAACGTGTCTTGATTTGTCTTTAGCCTTGCTTCTATTATTAACCGCCACGTCAGAACTTACTCTCTCGTGCCATTACCTTCCCTAAAGCCAACCTGATCGTCATCTAGCTCAGCCCAAATTTTCTTTTCCATTCTTCTGTATATCATTCTTGTCAAAAACTTGGATGCATGAGCTGATAAGCTGATTGTGCGGTAATTCTCGCACTTGTCAGCTCTTGCCGTCTTCCGAATTGTGTGGATGATGCTTTTCCGAAAGTCAGATAGTATCTCGCCAGACTCATACATTTTACACCCCAACGTGAATAGTCGTTTCGTTGTCACTTTCCCAATTATTTCAGAAATTCTGATGGAATGTTATATATACCTTCTGCCTTATTTGATCTTAAGTCCTCCAAAGCTCTTTTAAATTCTGATTTTGATACTGGATCCCCTATCTCTTCTAAGTCGACTCCTGTTTCTTCTATCACATCACACAAATCTTCCCTCTCATAGAGACTTTCAACGTATTTTTCCACGTACCCTCTCTGCATTTAACAATGGAATTCCCGTTGCACTCTCAATGTTACAACTCTCGCTTTTAATGCCACGGAAGATTGTTTTGACTTTCCTGTAATTTGATTCCGTCCTTCCGACAATCTTTGGTTCTTCGATATCTTCACATTTTTCCTGCAGCAATTTCGTCTTAGCTTCCCTGCACTTTCTATTTATTTCATTTCTCAGCGACTTGTATTTTTCTATTTCTGAGTTTTCCGGGACGTTTTTGCACTTCCTCCTTTCATCGATAAATTTAAGTATTTCTTCTGTTACCCATGGTTTCTTCGCAGTTACCTTCTTCGTACCAATGGTTTCCTTCCCAACTTCTGTGATGGTCCTTTTTAGAGATGTCCCTTCCTCTTCAACTGCACTGCCTACTGAGCTGCCCCTAATTGCTCTATGTATAGGCTTTGAGAACTTCAACTGTGTCTCATCATTCCTTAGTTCAATTCTTTCAAATGGCTCTGAGCACTATGGGACTTAACATCTGTGGTCATCAGTCCCCTAGAACTTAGAACTAATTAAACCTAACTAACCTAAGGACATCACACACATCCATGCCCGAGGCAGGATTCGAACCTGCGACCGTAGCAGTCGCGCGGCTCCGAACTGAGCGCCTAGAACCGCGAGACCACCGCGGCCGGCCATTCCTTAGTACTTCCATATCCCATTTCTTTGTGTATTGATTCTTCCTGGCAAATGCCTTAAACTTCGGCCTACTCTTCATCACTACTATATCGTGATCTAAGTCTATATCTGCTCCTGGGTACGCTTTACTATAAAGTATTTGATTTTAGAATCTCTGTCTACTATGACGTAATCTAACTGAAATCTTTCCGTATCACCCGGCCTTTTCCAAGTATACCTCCTCTGCTTGTGATTCTTGAGCAGAGTATTCGCTATTACTAGGTGAAACTTGTTACAGAACTCAATTAGTCTTTCTCCTCTCTTATTCCTTGTCCCCAGCCCATATTCTCCTATAACCTTTTCTTCTACACCTTCCCCTACAACTGCATTTCATGCTCCCATGACTACTAAATTTTCATATCCCTTTACATACTGTATTACCATTTCAATATTTGCATATACTTTCTCTATCTCTTTATCTTCATCTTGCGACGTTGGCCTGTATACCTGAACTATCGTTGTCTGTGTTGGTTTGCTGTCGATTCTAATAAGAACAACATTATCACTGAACTGTTCACAGTAACATATTATCTGCCCTAGCTTCCTATTCATAACGAATCCCACTCAAGTTGTAGCATTTTCTGCTGCTGTTGATATAACCTTATACTCCTCTGACCAGAAATTCTTGTCATCTTCCCATTTCACTTCACAGATCCCCACTGCGTCTAGATTGAGCCTTTGCACTTCGATTTTCAGATTTTATAGTTTCCTTAAAAAACATTATAAAAAATATCTTCATCGGCTCTGGATGCGTCGAAAAGAGATATTGATATATAGACGCAAAAAAATATCGACGTAAAGAACTACAATAATTTCGGTTTCACATTGTGAATATTTTGCCGGTTTTAGAACTGTATATTTAAGTACTGATTTGTTATTAGATATTCTGTACATCAACAAGCCAGCAGTCTTCTTATCCCCCTTAGAGCAAGAGTTGAAAGGAAAACGATGAACGTTCACGATTGGCGTTAACCACTTTTGTAACGATTGTAACTGCATGTAAGCGGCAAAATAAACCGGAACATTTCATGTCGACTTCCCTGTTTTTTTTTTCATTTTTGCCAACACCAGAGGGCTAATAATTTTAATGTCAAAATTGTGTGGTGAAGCTAAAGGTTGCAGCTTCTGTCGGTACCCCCGAGCGCCGATTTCGTCAGCATTTCTCCTCACACGTCTCCGCCCACCGTAAAGACCAATCTTGTCATTCAGATTTTTTTTCATTATTTTCAGCAATTGTTTTAGAAGAATGCCTCTGTGAAGAAATAGCACACTAGTAGCGTTAAAAATGGGTTTTAACACAACTGTTGTACTGTTCCTTCACATAGGAAATCTTATTATCGCTTCCCCCCCCCCCCCCCCTTCTATTACAATTTTACTACTTCTTTTGTGCCCCTTTACTTGCTTCACACATTCAAAGAGAAAGATTGGTCATGATGAAAGCTGAACGAGTAGTAAGACTCCTTCAAAACCGTGAAAGGAACGACTTCAAATATCTTACCAAAAATTGTGAAAAAAATATAAGATAAATAAAAAATATCGGCACTTGATACTGACGTTTTGATATCGATACGTCGATATATCTAGTGATATCAAGTGATGAGTTTCTTTGATATATCCCGCCATTTCTCGAAAAAATATCGATATATCGATATTTTATCAACAGCCCTTGTACGCTGCATGGTACCTTGCCAGTATATCCTGTGGGAGAAGCAAAAGACACCTGAGGTGTCCCCTGCGACGCGCCAGATACTCCGCCATCGCTACTCCCCAAGGCAGCTGACCGATACCAACAGCATCTTCAGCGGTTCTATAGTCCCTCAGTATGTACCAACTTCATAGAAACAGTCCGAAGAAATACCGTAAACGTTTTACCACTTGCGTCATGAGTGTACACCTTTCGGAATTTTGTAACATATTCGTCCATCTGTGTTAAGGCAAGGTATGAAATCTATTACATTAATTGAAAACGAAAATGTAGCACTGTAATTTTCTTTTAGATACAATTGTTAAATTTTCAGCACTTTAAATACAGACATTCAAAATTTTAAAATAGAGATGTCATATGGCATTGGTGGCAGGTCCAGCCAAGTAATTCGGAAGGTTTCTCTGTCCGTAGTGCTAAATGGCACACTTCCTTCTCGATGTTTGAGACTTGTGTGTCTAATGCCTAAGTGTATGAGGTAAGTGTACGTGACTGCAATGTGTGCGAGTAGTATGGTATCATGTTTGTGTTCGATGGTGATGAAAGAAGGGAGCAGGTGAAACCCTGTGCCGGAACACAATCTACTACCCTCGAACAGAACCAAGGGGGCCACCGGCCTTAATGTCCCCATCCGACGGTCCGATCACAATTAACGGTGTCACATGTCGTCACTCCATGAAGCACTTCATAGAGCCAGCACACTGACGCTAAGAGTAGCGATCAGGAATATTCCGTTACCAACCAACCCTCCTCCTCTCTGGCCGCGGGAAATTTGCCAACAGCACTTGACGTACACATGTTATTTATTACTCACACAAAGAATAGCCAAGCCAGAGGTTGGTTAACTTCGATGATCTGATGAGAACCTTTGCGTTGAACGAGGAAACGCAGCTGGCGCATCCAGAATAAATCTCTGACATTAATTTTGCAGTTTAAGTTTGACTGCATTAACAGGAACATTATCATTCTCTACAGCCTTCCTTAGTCACAACATATCGCGAATTGGTAATTATGGTAAAAAAATTCCTTACTAATTTTTAATTGTCATTAATGCATGTAAAGCATCTTTTTTCTGAGATTTATGAAATGCTGAAATGACTGTAGTGCGCGACAGAACACTGCGAGTCGTCTTTCGAACTTTTGCGAAACTTGATAATATTCTCAGATAGGCCACAGTGAACAGTCGTGTGAAAGAAAGCTCGGATATCGTTTGTAGTAGAGGATTTCAGTGTAACTGAGTAAAAGGAGTCAGACGTCTTGTTTAGTGGGAACTAATGGAAGGGTGCACATTTCACACATGCCCACATTGCCACGTGTTACTGATAATACAACCAGTGCGGGTTCTTTCCCGTTGGTAATCTCATCAGCGCTATCAGCAGCGAAATGCAGTGTAGGTGCAGTCAGCGGGAACAGGCTCACCATGACGTCAAACCGTGATTGATGAGGACATTCTGGTGCAGAAGAACCCGTAGAATCTGTCTCTCATCTTAACTGACGAGTGAAAGATTTACCCCCTGGTAACATATTCGGCACACTACCCACAACCACTGTAAGAACACACATCAATAATAGCTTTGCAACAGCCCGGTTCCCAGCACTCCTGAAGATAGACGTAGACTATGGGTATTGTATCACACACACAGTCCCTTTGACTGTTCAGAGATATCACTAAACCCGCCCAACGATTTAATAAAACCATGCATGAGCTTCCCCCATTAGACGGAAGGGGTCCGACAGCCGATCAGTTCCAGTCATTCCACCTGGAAGGAGGTACATGGCTCGTATTGTCTGTAGTTCAACCATGCCTAGACGGTCCATACCGCGACTCTATGGCGTCCGCATTGTTACTTTGTGCCAGCAAAGACTCTCATTAAAGTTAGTTTCGAGGCGTCTCAGAGTGAACCAAAGCGATGTTGTTCGGACATGGTGGAGATTCACATAGACAGGAAATGTCGATTATATGCCTCATATCACGCCACTCAAGGGCTACTACTGCAGTGGATGACCTATACTTACAGATTATGAGTCGGAGGAACTCTGACAGCAACGCCACCACGTTGAATAATGTTGTACGGGCAGCCACTGGACGGCGTGTTACGACTCAAACTGTGTAGTAGGCTGCATGATCTGCAACTTCATGCCCGACGTCGATGGAGAGGCAAATTTTTGCAAACACGATACCGTGAATTGCGGTACAGATGGGTCCATCAACATGCCGAATGGACCGCTCAGGTCTGGCATCATGTTCTCTTCACCGCGAGTTTCGCATATGCCTTCAACGAGACAATCATCAGAGACGTGTTTGGAGGCAAACCGGTCAGGTTGAATGCCTTAGATTCCCTGTCCAGCGAGTGCAGTAAGGTGGACGTTCTCTGATGTCTTGGGATGCCATTGCGTGGGGTCGACGTACGCCGCTGATGGTCATGAAAGGCGCCGTAACGGCTGTACGATTTGTGAATGCCATCCTCTGACCGATATTACAACCATATCGACAGCATAGTGGAGAGGTATTCGTCTTCATGGACGACAATTCGCGCCCCCATGGTGCACATCTTGTAAATGACTTCCTGCAGGATAACATCACCCGACTACAGTGGCCAGCATGTTCTCCAGACATGAACCCCATCGAACATGACTGGGATAGATTGAAAAGGGCTGTTTATGGACGACGTGACCCACCAACCACTCCGAGGGATCTACGCTGAATCGCAGTTGTAGAGTGGGACAATCTGAATCAACAGTGCCTTGGTGAATTTGTTGATAGTATACCACGACGAATACAGGCATCCGCCAATGCAAGAGGACATGATCCTGAGTATTAGAGGTACCGATGGGTGCAGCAGTGTGGACCACCTCCTCTGAAGGTCTCACTGTATGGTGGTACAACATGCAATGTGTGGTTTTCGTTGGCAATAAAAAGGGCAGAAATAATGTTTAAGTTGATCTCTATTCCAATTTTCTGTACAGCTTCCGGAGCTCTCGGAACCGAGGTGATTGAAAACTTTTGTTGATGTGTGTAGTATTTAGCAGCTGCAGAAGCGAAATGCGCCTCTGCAAACCAGTAAGAAACAAATATTACGGTGGCTCACAATTTTTTGTTTAAAGTTTGGGCAACTTACCTGCCACGGCGGTTGTAAATTATTGAATAAGATGGACAGAATAATTAGTGGAATTGTCCTGAATGTAATTCCTTTTAGGTGTAATACAATAAAAACTGAAGAATTCTCTGGCTTCACAGCCAATAGCCTAGTGTAAAATCAACTATTCGTGGAGAATAATCCTGAGAAGTACATTCTCCGGTGTTCAAGTACAAAAAAAGAGTATAAGGAATCATCAAACAGTTTCTGTTCGAAGGCAGTACAGTCCAGAATAGTTGTATCAATCAGACAAAATCGCTGTTAGCATTGAAGCAATCAACCCACCGACACAAGAAGTCGATGGTGCCCGTTTGGTGAAAGTAAGCCATCGTGTCCTGCTGCGTGACAGCGTGACTTCCTTTATAGCCTACTGCACATCCTCGTCGACAGGAGTCATCGGCCCTTGAAGGCCTTTTTAAGGGACCGAAAGCGTAATAATCGCGTGGGAAGGGATGAGGCCTATAGGGCGGGTGCTCCAATGTCCCGCTTAATTTGTCCTAACTTCTGCGCTATGACATTTGCGACTGGGGACGTGCGTTATCAAGAAGCAGCACCATTCCACAACGGTGATTTAAAACAGACATGCTGTCACATACAATTGCTTTACTTTTAGGTGGGTGTCTACCGGTGTGTTTCCTTCGGCAGTCAAGAAAACAATAACAGCGTGTTTGGACGCTTTTCTTAAGATCGTCGCCGTAGTTCACGTTTTTGCATTTACCGCAAGTATTTCCGAAAGACCCGAACACAACACTACTCCCTTGTCCAGATGTCGGTGCTTATACACCCACACTTGAGTAGAGCTACGTGGCGTATGCGCTGCAGCAACGCACTCAAAACGAAACTGCAGGATCGCCCATTACATATTATGGTAAACATCACGACAGAGTTGCCTGAACAAGAATCAGTGTTGCAGTGCAATGTGGAGTAAAAGTTGTGACAGTTGCATAGCATAATTAAGGAGAATGATGGCACATCATTCAACCCACTTGAAGTGTACAGCGTCACATTCCAATCATAGGTTCCCGAAATCACTCACAGCAGGACGTCGTCAGTTAGGCCCTTCTGACGGAATTAAGCAGTACTGCAGCTGCAGACGCACGGCAAGGCATTATAGGAATAGATTCATCAATTAAGCAACATACAGCATATTTCTGAATTTTTGGGTACCAAACCAACACAATGTGACCGCTATTAATAACAATTCCTATATAGGAACATTCACAAAATACTGGAAAGCATCGAAACCGAAAATAAGTACGTGGGGAGTCATGCGGAGTAGAATGCCATTCCCATCGGAAAGGGCGAAGCTGACGAAAGAAATCGAGATGTTAAGGCGATCGTGAGGATGCAATTTTGTTTCATGAGAGAACAAGTGATGCTGTGATTCCAAGAGCGGCCATATTCCCTCTTTGTTGGAGCTAAGGCCATGAACGTTCCATTGGAAGAGATTAATGACGAGGAAATGGAAAGAGGGAAAAAATGAAGGGGCGTCATCTCTGCCGAGTGCCAGCCTTCGAAGATTCACTGTTACAGGGTGCATAGTCAGATTTACGGAGACGTCGGCATCCTCCCTTCGTCGGTCTGCAGAGTCCAGGGCAGAGAAAAGTTGGCGGTGTGTAGTGGCCACAGAGAGGTCGGCCGGCTGAGAGTATCACGTGACGACACCGTTGAAGAGCATCTCGAAGTCGGTGAAGGAGAAGACCATTTGCCTTTGTTTGAACACTTGGATCCTCTCTGGTTGGCAGAGGAGACTCAGATGTTTGCTGGATGTCCTTTCTGGCCTGCCGGTTGTGTAGTGGGCGACTTCGCCAAGTGAGGTGAAAGATTGGTGGCTTGTTGCACAGCTGTAGAAGGGACAAGGATGCTACTGTGACACTCGGCGATTTTACAAGCGCGGTGATGAATTTGAAGTCGCATGTCTGCGTTGACCTGTTCTTCGTGGAGCGAGCTGTAGCAATAACAGTACTGTAAGTGACAGACGGTAGAATGCAAGGTTTACGACTAGCCAGTCGCTTCTGAGTGAGAGGGCATCCACATTTTCCTTCACCCAGATCTCCTAGTCGGCCCACTCATCCAGATACATGGGACAATCTCGGGAGGAGGCTGCATAGTCGCCATTGCAGCTGATACAGCATGGAGATGGGGGTGGGCAGTTGCCTTCGTGAGCATCCCTACCACATGTTACATATTTGGCCAGGTGTCGACAGTACTTCTGAGGGCGATGTAACGACGACGCTGGTAGCAGGGCATCGGTCTCGGAATGTACGGTCGGACTATGATAACTTTATAGCCTGCTTCGGTCTCTGATGACAAGTGAGAAAAGAGTGCGTGTTGTCACTAAGGATGCATCTACCGTTTTCATCAACCAATGGACTACAATAACACCCTGATGTGAGTTACGTTTGAATTTCTACCTCAGTCAGACCATCGAGCAGCCGAGTCTACATAACATTATAGGAAGAATTTCGCGTTCGATTGGCCTTGACATGAATAGGGTATCCATGGTGGAGCGAAGCTGTAAGCAGTTATTGTTCTTGACAATCAGAAGTAATCTCCAAAGGCAGAGCGTCATTGCGTGGACGAGAGCAGGATTTAACAGGACAGGCGATTGCATCAACAACTTTCTAAATAATAATCAGATTTACAGTAACAAAGAACTGACCGCCTACAGTACATGAAAACACGAGGAACCGCGGTGTGGCTGGGATGGTCTTTGAATAGTGAGCCTCATTCCGTTCACGTTTAGTGGACGTTGACTGTGAAGAAGTGAATGGTGATTTATTTTCAAAGAATTTCCTTGAGAATTTATTCTAGTTACTAGCGATTCATCAAGAACATTAACGCATTTAATCACACTAAGTGAGCGTGGAGGTAGTTGCCAGGGAGTAACTGATGAAATCATAAGCAAATTCCTATTTTACAAATGGTAATTTATTCACTTTAATGTTGCCTAAAACCTTTTCTTAAAAAAGAAACAGATTTAAAATTATAATCAGAAAGCACCCTCTAAATAACAAGCTATAATTTATTCAGAGGCAGAAAGAAACAAATTTTTGACTGTATGAGCTTTCGGGCTGAGAACCTTCCCACTCCATTTTGAAACGGCCGTAGTTATGACCGCTCACAACAACCTCTGAAAGAATACACTGGTGCAAATCTGCAACACTGCAACACACCAGATTACTTTAAACTAAAAGTTTTAACAATTCACACAAGCACACGAACTACACACCCTGTAGGAGGGATTGAAATAGTACCAAACACTAAAGTTAGAATATTAACTTTGCCACCGAAGGTGCCACTTGATTTTAACTTCTAAGAAAAGTCTTAAGGTGGAAGGGTGTCAACTTTATATACTAAAATGACCATTTAAAAAAAAGCCCATGAAATGTAAAAAATGGTTCAAATAGCACGGAGCACTATGAGACTTAACATCTGAGGTCATCAGTCCCCTAGAACTTAGAACTACTTAAACCTAACCAACCTAAGGACATCACACACAGCCATGCCCGAGGCAGGATTCGAACCTGCGGCCGTAGCGGTCGCGCGGTTCCAGACTGAAGCGCCTAGCACTGCTCAGCCGCCATGAAATGCAATCCTACATAAAATTATACAAGGTTGGACAAACAAGTTAACGTGCTGTATAGTACACATATACCGCCTCTCAAGATGATAGGCAAGATCAAAACATATTTCATGAATTAGGCCGTTACACTCCAAACAATAAATTCGTTAACACGCCGAATCCGACAAGCATAACAGAGGCAGCTACTAACGTACGGTAGATAGATAGGGATATTACCGAACGACCCAAACCGCAGGTTGCCCTAACCCACCCCTACTCCAGAAGGGAAAAACAGACCACCCAATTCATAAATAAACACGTTCCCACAGGTGGGCAAACGGATAAGAATGCTCAAGGCTGACAAGTCATATTGTGTCCAAGTGCAAGACCGACTAACCGATCGATCCAACCGCCAATGACCATTGCCCGAGCAACTCGAGCAGACTGGCGGCCTAACGCGCAGACTCAGATGCAGGAACTAAGCCCCGACCGGGCGACAACTCGCTGAGTTCTCTTACTGGTGGAGTGGAAAGACTCTCATTTATCCGGCTTTAAAGACTGATCGGAACGAAAGACATACTAGCACTCTGGACGACAGACACACACTAACTGCCTCACAAATTCGGACGAGAGACATACTATGAAGCTGGGAACGAAAGACTGACCCAGACTGACTGGGGAGCTCATAGCGCCCCTTAAATGCACGTGCACAGTACCCTTTCCCCTTCTTCCACCAGAGGGAGACACCAAAGCTGCGATTGCCACAGCGGCGCCACCGCCAGAAACTGAGGGCGACTGCTTCACACTACGCGCTACGTCACGCTCTTCAAAACAGCAATTTTTACCACAGCTCAATAAGATGAGCTCATTGCGAGAAAATCCTCCATGATTTCCATTATCTCCGATGGTGTACTCCTTCCAACTGCCCCCCTCCCCTCCTCAGAGGGTGGTGCAATCGTCTTAGGTGATTGTTCACACCTCAAGTCACACCTCCCGAACGCCTGAAAGAGGGACCAATCGGCGATTTGGCCTATATCAGGGGTTACGTGCGAACTCTGCCTGTCGAGCCAGGGCTGGGAAATACACGTTAACCAGTCACCTGTTATGCGTCAGACGTGTGGGCCGGCCTACAGGGGCGTACAAAAAGAAGAAGAAGAATAGTAACCTCAAAAGGCGAAGGAGGAACAATAAGAGAAGGGGAACAATAAAAGAAAAAAGGAACGAAAAACAGTGGAGAGACTGTTCTAATGCTGACTACCAAAAATGAAGAACACATTGAAATGTCCCCTTAGAAAAATTTATGGAATGATTGTGCTGGTAAACCCCTTACGTTATTTTATTTTCAAACAGCTGAGCAAAACTGAACGTACTGAGACATTTCTCTGTTTACTTATTCTGATCATCACTAAACTGACACAATATTTTTAGCGCAACGCTATCTGACTTTTAATAATCCCTACAAAAGAATGGCCCTGACTAACAATAACCTATACCTTTCATGAATCACTTACCTCACAAAAATCTTCATTACTCCAACTACTGCAATACAGCAAGCGCCAATACTGCCAGCTAAATAAAAGATTCTAACCACTGAAGTCAGTAACTACTGATAGGCATAGTTGGCAATTGAAACATTTTGATAAAAAACAAACAATGTATTTACCTCAATAGTGTTCAAAAGTCATTATATATATATAATCTCAGTTCATGACATCCAGTCTCACAAATTTACTGTCTCTGATGGACATACGTCCAGATCATCGGCTCTCAAAACTCTCTCCCCACATCCACCACTGCTGGTGGCTCACCTCCAACTGCTCAACACTACAATAGCGACTATTTCAACAATGCCCACCAGCCACAGACTGCACACAGCACAGCCAGTGACTTTCATACAGAGCGCTAGGTGATGTTACCAACATAAAAGCCTAAACAGCCTACTTACATAGCCCCCATGGCCCCCACAAAAATTTTTAGAAATTGTTTTGGCAGTGGCCAATACATATTTGAAAAAAATTTATAATTACAATAACAAAGGAATCAGATGCACACATTTATCGATACACTGTTCGTCAAAAGCAAAAATTGTTCTCATAAAGGCAGTCCTGATCATTCATCACAATATGATTTCATTGCACAAAGTCTGATCAGTAAAAGAATATGCACATGGAAGTAGTGGATTTCCATGCTGCCTTGAAGAAGTAGTGTTGTCCTCCCAACGGAAAGACAGTGCTGACTCTTGACATGCAGACAGGTAATGGTCCACAACAGAGCAAACCCACAGCAGAGTCAGTCGAAGTTTTGAAGAATATTGGTAGGTAGGTCATCACAGAGCAGACCCACTGTAGTCCTGGTAGAGATTATGGTATTGGTGGGCCACCAGAGGTGCAGATTCACTGCAGTCCTTCGAGAGACGGCCAGCAGCCATCTGTTGCACCTATGCAGGTGCACAATCACCATCGAAGAGTCTTGCGGAGAATATAGAAAGTCCATAAACCACCACTTGTGCACTCGCAAAGTTTTTGGCGTTATCCTTAGAACCATCAATGCTGTTAACCAGTCCCTTGCTGAATTATTACCACACGTGCAAACACTAACAGTCCCAACTTCTCACATATTTTGCATTACTATGACCAACAGAAACATGTGCAGTGAAATGAAACTTAATTTGAAGTACTCGTGTCTATACAATTACAAATCTTATAACTTGATAATACAATTGCAAAGGTACAGAAAACATCATTAAAACATAATAATAGAGATAACATTTGTAGTAGTACAGGCTTTACAAAAGAATAGAAATAGACATATACAACAGTGTTACAGGAATTATGACATAAGTAAATACATAAAAGGTCAGAACAACTTTCGAAACATCAACTTCACACGTGAGCATTAAAACAAAACAGAATAAATAATGTCTGAACATCTTTACAAAGTAAATAACATATTATTAGAAAAATTCTACAACATAAATTTTACATGCTAAACACATAAAGACAGGAAAAACACAAACACAAATACAAAAATGGCTCTGAGCACTATGGGACTCAACAGCCAAGGTCATCAGTCCCCTAGAACTTAGAACTAGTTAAACCTACCTAACCTAAGGACATCACAAACATCTATGCCCGAGGCAGGATTCGAACCTGCGACCGTAGCAGTCTTGCGGCTCCAGACCGCAGTGCCTTTAACTGCATGGCCACTTCGGCCGGCACACACAAATACACAAGGTACACAGAAACATAGTGGAATAACACAAAAGGACAGGACAGGGTTTGTTTTCAGTGTGACATTTCGTACTGCAGTCCAACCCAAAACTTCATTTCATAGATGTTTCCTCTTATTTCACTTTTTTTATATACCTTAGTGCATTTCTTCCAATTCATCACAACTCATTCTCTTATATCGCCTACCCCCTCTTAAGCTAACTTCAATCTATTGAGCTCAGATGCTAAACTAAGGGATGAGGCAATGCAGCAACACACAACAAATTAACGCAAACAGCATTGACAAAAAATGCAAATTGGCAAAGTAAGCAGCAGTATATCTAAATTAGGAAAGCAAATGCAACATTAAAATTAATATGAGCCAATGTGCAGCAAAAAGAAAAATAAATCAGTAGTAAAACTGGCTTAATAGAGTAGTACAAAGTGAAATTTAGTAGCACTATGCCTGGCAAACAGCAGCAGCAAATGCTATAACTTATACCTAAACATGACAGAGCTCAAGCAAAAAAAATATCACAGTAAAGATGGCCATTTCTAGTACCTATGTCACATCTTAATACTAGAGTGATGCATCATGACAACTTACTCTAGCAGACAAGTTACCAAATCGTTAAAAAATTATTTATGCAATTCCTGTGAAGGGAAATGTCTATTTGTGTTCCCTTTTTTTAAGAAAGTAGATCATAAAATTATTGTTCAATGGATCTGTAGACAGAAAATATTTACATTAGGACATCTATTAAATTTTATTTTAACCAATGCTGCAGTGCAGCTAGAAACTAGATATCAAACAAAATGAACAAATAAATACATAAAGCAAGGCATGAACGTCATTCACTAGTCAAATTGCGTCTCCAAGGGCAGTAAAAAAATCTCTCAACTAGAAAGACAATAGATGTAAAATGTTTCTCATCATTTCATTAGGCATTTTAGTAAATATAAATTAAGAGCTCCACAGTGTAATCATATGTTTTCAAGTTTGAGTGTGTCGTATTTGCGATGCTTTCTACAAAGAAATGTCAATAGCAAGGATAATGGCCTCCTTTTATGTCCACCTGTGCCTCTGAAAGGCACACACTAATGGCTTTTTTTTTCTCAGTTGACTGTCGCTCAGATGGGCCTCCACAGCACATTACGTCGTCAAGGTCATCTACCTTCTATACTGAAATATTTACGGCAGCAGTTTCCACTACAGTGACAGTCTCATATAAAATAAAAAAATTCAAAGGTCGGAAATTTACGTTAGGAGTGTGTAGCAACAAAATCTCGTATATAACAGTGTCGAAAAAGTTTTGCCAGCATTGTGGTAACTAACATTCACATATGTACACACATTTCATAACTCTTAAAGTACGATTCTTGGCTTCCAACATCCTTTTCATAAATCAGAGTCCCTAACCACTACTCCTTATTCCTTACCTTATTGCACATATACATATTCATCAACATGTCTTCGATATTTCATCATAATAAATATATAGCATAATCAGATTCCTCATATAGCATCATCTCATTGATCATAAACATACCTCAACAGCATAATACACATCGTCGTCGTAATAATAACATCATAACACCTCAGTTAAAACTCAAAAACGTCGTAGCTTTCTGCAATAATTTCAAAACCAAAAAAAATTCTCTGCTCATTTCAATAGTATCATCTACCTCAAACATACTTTAAAATCATGATCCCATACCAAACACATCATTCAAAGTTCTCATAGTATCACAATGGTTCCGAAATAATATGAACATTTCACAAAGTAAAGACGAAATACAATTTCATAAGTATGAAGTTATTCAACAGTGTAATTGCGTAAACGTGTGTCACTGATGTAGTAAAACAAATGTTTGCGTCTCTCAGTAAAATGATCAGATAGCTGTCTAATTTATGTGTTAGAGAAGTATTGTACCCATGAGTAAAGTTGTATAAGCAAATAACATATTAGCCAGGACTCCTTGTACTTGCCAAACACATGGTACACAAAGTAAGCGTGTACCCCCCTCAGGATTAATGTAATTATACCCTCAGGTGTTACAGATTACAGCAATGGAATGAAATGTATCACGGAAAACCTTTGTATCATTGTAATTGAAAAATCTTTAAAAATAAATGTTTTAAATACAAAATTAATCACTCAAATACTTGTACTGCAGCGCTAAACTGTGCGTCTTGTTGTAAGATAATCTCTGTCATTACTTAAGGGTAAAAAATGTGCCAAGTGTCGTAATTATCGTCGTCCGTAAGCACAGTTATGTAGAAGTCAATGTAAGTACCTCGTAATAAACAAAAGTTTTGCCTATAGATATCGTAGTTATTACTCTTTTTGCCGTGATGAAGTAAGTACTGTACTGTACTGTAACGTATTGTTGGGCTACGGAAAAGGATGTCTCATTGTAGCTATACCACAAAGTTACTACTAAAACATGTTTTACTTTCCAGAATAATACAGAAAAACTGTGCAGATATAAAACAGATACACCGCAAAAGCAACAATGTAAATTGTGTCACATATTAGTAGCGTCGTGATATAATCATGGAGCTGTCAAAGAAACCAAAAGCTAAGTTATCTTTACTCTCACAGAATGTACATCACACAAAGAATATCTTTTCAAGTAAACTAAAATGTTGCAATAAATTCTCATTAGCAGTATATGTTCTAAGTATGTAAGCCGTATATTCGTTATGTAATCGTGCAACTAACAAATAAGAATGTACAAATAACAACACTGTGTCGTCTGTTCACTATAACAATGCATTCGTAATTTCTGTTTAAATAAGTTCTCTGGGTTCTTTACTGGATATATAACTTCAAACATTGTTGCATGTTAACAGTTTCGAAGTCTGACAAAACATGCTAGTAACTTGAAATCAAAAATTTTATAGCAAAGACTAAGTTAAAAAGCAAATTATCTCTCAATAAACGGTTTTACACGTGAAATGTGGTGTAATCCTTTACCATTCCTCAGTACGCAGCAAATCAACTTGAACGCTATTATCATGCGATATGCGTCGGTAAGGAATGCTAAAATTTTTCTCAAGGCTGCCTGCGGTGCGAGTAATTGTCTGTCTCCTTGTTGGCGCGTGTCGTTATTGGGATTAGGAGACCTAACTTCTACAAATTCACCTTTCCGAGAGGGTGCTGCCCTGTTTGAATACCGCCAGTTCTGATGAAATTCAGGCCAGTCGTTGCGATTATATCGTCTTTCGTCATGTCGGTAGATTCCATAGTTTCTTTCTTGCCGGTCACGTGGTGGAGAATTTCTCCCTGAATCATAACTGCGCGCTGAACTGTTGCGCCTGAAGTTATTCTGTCTCCCTTGATAATAATTGTTTTGGTTCCCATATCGTTTGTTTCTATGGTTATCTCTGTCATATTCATTACTACGGAAATGCGATCTTCCTCTGTAACTATTATTCTGCCAGCAGTTGTCATACGGGTGGTGTCTGGTTTGGTCACGATTAAAGTTGTAAGAATAGCGTTGTTGTGTCCAGTCAATATTTCTGTCGTTGCGGAATTGTGACGGATATGACCTGTAATTGTTGTGTTCCTATTTTCGCGTTCCGCGATTGTCAGTGTAAATTTCCATTTCTTGTAAGAGTCCCTGGAAAGTTTCAATGTCGTATTTGCAACGTCCTGCCAAAATAATATGTCGTAAATGTTCAGGCAATTTGATTAAGTGAACACGAATGATTTCTGAGGGGCTGTATGGGTTTGCAGGCACTGATTCTTGTGCAACTTATCTTCAAAATATTTCATAAGACTGGAAAATTCAGATTGTTCGAAATGTTTCATGATTATGATGTTATGTTTTACTCGGTCTTGTGTAGCTTGTTGACCAATATGCTGAGAGGAAGGCATGATAAAATTCTCCTTCACTGTGACAATCGTGAATGACCGATCGCATTCTTACAGCTGGTTCATTCTCTAAATAGCCACACATAAATTCTAATCTGTGGTCTAATGACCAGTTGGAAGGAAAACAATGAGAGAAATGATGAAGCCACGCTTGTGGATGAATGTCGTTGCCGGAATTCTTAAATGTATTGAATTTACGTGAAGTAATAAACAGCTTATAGTCAAAATCATCATGTTGGCAAGTCGCATGTCAGTCATTGTTACGTCGTCTCGGCGGTTCCATCTCAAAATTCGGTGTACCTTACAAATTTCTTTCATAATTTCCGAAATGCCCTGTGTTATTATTTTGTGGCTTTTCTGTATTTCTAAGTCCCTCTTCCTGTGTTGCAGCGAGAGTGTCCTCTGAAATATGTAATTCTTGTATTACTTGTGCCAACTGATCTTGTACATCCCGGATTTCTCTTTTGTGTTGCGTATTAATTTGATTCTGATTTTGTTTGAATTTCTTAATTTGTTCATACTCTTCTGTGTCAGTGATGGCTACAGGTCTTGTGTCATTCAGATCATCATCCACCTTTGTAGGTAAGTTAGTGAACTGATCCGAAAGTTCAGCTACTTTCTCCGATAGTGAACTTATTTCCTCATTGTGTTGTTCTGAACCAAGTTTCAGAGTGTCCATTTGGGTTGAAATCGTATCTACTGTGTCCTTTAAGTTTTCCTGAGTTTTTGCAAGTTGTGTAACCGAATCGGTAGATGCAACTGAGTCAATTTTAGCCTGCAAGGTGTCGCGATTTTCATGAACAATAGTTTGCACTTCCTTTATGGCTGCTTCCTGATTCTGTAATGCATATTCATGCGACGAAAAAATAGGTTGGAATGCTCACAAATTTGTGTGTTTACGTCATTACAGACTTTTTGACATTTCGATTCGATTTTAAGTAAATCAGCAGTTAAACCTTCACGTGTTTGTTCAAGCGTCGTGTCTAACTTTCGAAGCTGTTGCTGTGACTCTTTTTGATTTTGTTCCATTGCGTCTAACATTTGAAGATTTTGTTCCATTTGTTTTTGATTTTGTTCAAGCGTTGTGTCTAACTTTTGTAGCCTTTGTCCCATTTGTTGCATTAACTGTAATAACAATGCACTGGTGTCTGAAACATGTTCCTCAGAGCTATTCGGCAGTGCATTTGAACCGGCAATATTTCCATTTTGAAAAGCAGAAAATGTGTCTTGACTTATTTGAGAAAACGGTGAGGACTCAAAACCTGAATCTACAGTATTTGCAAGATTGTGACTTTCATTTCGGATTCCTGATGCGAGCTGTTGCCGATCGATAGATCGATAAGGCTTCACTGTTCACTAATTGTTTCACTGTCTACACTATTATTTGCCACCCGCTCCATTTCTCTATGCACAATTACCAAATTACTACTTTGGACATTAGTTAATTCATTACTCGGTGGCGCTAATACACTGCTTTCGTCTTCACTGTCATTTCTCAGTTTACTTTGCAGCCTAGTATTGCGTTTTTCACACGCCATTACTGTCGCAATATTTCACGCGATAACACAGAAAAGCACAATTTGAAGAGCACAAAGAGAAAACACATTAAAACAGCACTGAAAATAATATACAATTAATAGGAAGCGCGACTGCGAAATACTTGGTGCAAATCTACATGCATGCCACAATTGTTTTATACTACAACAATGAAAAACTACAACTACAAAGGAAATTCTCTCTACAACTACGCAGTAGCAATAAACAATAGCTACACTAATTACACAAACTACAATAAAAAAAATCAGAAGGTTCTAGTGAGGTATCCTCGGGTAAGGGTCGACATATGAAACGTCCCCTTCGAAAAATTTATGAATGATTGTGCTGGTAAACCCCTTACGTTATTTTATTTTCAAACAGTTGAGCAAAACTGAACGTACTCAGACAGTTCTCTCTTTACTTATTCTGATCATCACTAAACTGACACACAATATTTTTAGCGCAACACAATCTGACTTTTAATAATCCCTACAAAAAAATGGCCCTGACTAACAATAACCTATACCTTTCATGAACCACTTACCTCACAAAAATCTTCATTACTCGAACAACTGCAATACGGCGAGCGCAAATACTGCCAGCTAAATAAAAGATTCTAACTACTGAAGTCACTAACTACTGATAGGTATATTTAGCAAATGAAAGATTTTGAAGAACAAACGTTGTATTTACCTTAATAGTGTTCAAAAGTCAAAATATCAGTTCATGACATCCAGTCTCACAAATTTACTGTCTCTGATGGCCACACGTCCAGATCATCCGCTCACAAAACTCCGCCATCTCTCTCCCCACATTCACCACTGCTGGCTGCTCACCTCTAACTGCCAAACTCTACAATAGCGACTATTTCAACAATGCCCACCAGCCACAGACTGCACACAGCACGGCCAGTGATATTCATACAGAGCGCTAGGTGACGTTTCCAACATAAAAACCTAAACAGCCTACTTACAACATTCAGAAATAATCCCAAACATCTTCCCCAAGCAGTTGAAAAAGAATATGGTTCAAATGTCTCTGAGCGCTATGGGACTCAACTGCTGAGGTCATCAGTCCCCTAGGACTTAGAGCTACTGAAACCTGATTAACTTAAGGACATCACACACATCCATGCCCGAGGAAGGATTCGAACCTGCGACTGTAGAGGTCGCGCGGTTCCAGACTGTAGCGGCTAGAATCGCTTGGCCACCACGGCCGGCGGAAAAGAATAGCAAGAGGACAGACATACAGCGTGGAAAGGAAAAGATGCTGCAAAGGCTGGGACCCCATGGTAGCCAAGCACGAACCCGCCAAAGAGCAACGACTCTCCTCTGGGGATCTGCGTATGGTGAAGTCAGCGCTCGTGAAGTCGCACGACGGACTGGCATTACACGCACTAAGGGGTGCCCTCAAGTGCTGTCCATACGAAGTCCAGCGTCATCATTTTGTGACGCTGGGAGCATTTGCAATGTGGCACTTGAAAGTATGGGAGAAGGTGACATTTGATTCTCTTAACGTGTTGTGGACAGACCAAGCCCATTTCACACTCCAGTGGTCTGTCAACACCCACATAAGAGTTGTTAGTTCAGAATTTCCGAGCAGTTTCACGACTCTCAAGTCACACCAGGCGTTTCAATTTTTCCTTGGTATTGAGCCTCTGGATAATACACAGATTTATGATGTATTTTTACCCATTGATGACTGTATCAACTATCAGTATCTAACGAATCATTTATTATTCTCATTATCGTTTTCTGTTGTTTGTTTATAGGAGAAGAACTATAGCTTTTTCTACTTCTATTTATTTGGTGGGAAAACGAAGCCGGACATGGAAGACGAAACTTTTCAGAATCGCGAGGGTCCGCCAACGTGAAGAATTGAACTAATTCCTCCAAATAGTACTGCGCAATTGAAGACTTGCAATGCTTAGTTTTACAGACAGCTGAAGAACCTAATACAACGACTACAAAATTGCGCGCACATCATCGGACAGAATAGAGACAGTTTCTAAAGAAGACTGCATAAAACTTCAGTGATAAGCCATTAGCTGTCTGCACCAAAATTCGGTGATTTTCTTCGCTATGCGAGGTGCACCGGCTAATTCAGACTACATAGAACCGTTTATGAACGGAAACTAGGTTTATTTTGCAACAGACACACTGAAAAGTCCATGCACACTCAAAAGCTCGGAGTTCATTACGTAATTATTGTTTTCCGTATTTCTACGATCACTATCATCCTGATTCGTGCAGTGCCACATGAGTTACACATTATATTAGACGCAAATGTAAGTATAATAATATAAGTAAAATGACTGTTCTGATTCGACTGAAAATTGTAGTGAACCCTTTTTTTATTTCCAATCTCCTTAGGAAATTTTTCGTCTATTTTTCAGGATAAATATTACCAAAATAATCAACGAATCATTAAATGGTGATCATCTGAATAGTCATAATAAATCTATTGTAACAATTAGGTAGGAAGGCAAAAATGGAGTTCGAGCAGCGATATTAGATCCAGTCACCGCGCGCTTATGAAACTACTTGCATAATCGCGCGGCTGCAAATTCCATGCATTAAATTGACTATACAAAGTTTATAAGCGCGTTTATGAAGTTTTCAAACTCGATCTTCGCGAGTTGAGAGTTGCCTCTATTTGCTTAAATATGCGAAATCCTAGCCATGCCCTACACTCCCTGTCACTATTAATCAAATCGATAAGGTTGAGTCCATACTGTGCCCTTGCAAGATGGGGCTAGCACTAAGTAACAAGTCCGTTCTCCCCTCCTCGATAGGATGCGACCGGTGAAAACTGCTAACGGAAGAACAACTTTGTTCCGGACCCGTGAGGGAAAGGGGGTGCGATTTTGAGCTTTCTGTTTAATTCTTGGAGTTGCAGGGATTTGAGTTACTTAAAGACGTTGCGCGGCTTAATCTGTTCTTTTTTTTCAGCAGCGCAATTCGATAGAGTATATTACGACTGCATTTTTCATTAATTTTTGCGTACGGTGTGGGAAGACTGGTATAAAGCGCTACGTCCATTGCAAATGCTACCACGTCCCTTTATGGTTCTTTGCATTGAGTCCGTCACGAGCAGACTAATTCCTAAATTAATCACGTTTTTGTTCACGAGGATTACGGAAATAATTATTTCGGAATTTCCGTAATTTTTAACACACTGACCAGTATTTTAACCTTAGTGCCTGGTGTGGGAGGCTGACGATGATACCACGTGGTATCATGGCCAGACTCAGCAATCAGCGGTCTAGTTTCATCATTTGGCTACTAATTTTTTTGTTCATTTCACGCGAGTTGCGATGCTTATTCTCAAAACTCCTCTGTTTCGACCAAGAACGGACACACCTTAATACTTCCTACTGCAGGAGTCTCTGAAATTAGGTGTGGCCGTGGCAGAGTGTGTATATGGGAAATGGGTAAGACTGTAGAAGAAAATACTAAGGAACCCGATCGCCACACGCAGCATCTGCAGCAGCGGAACATCAGACGAACTGCGGCCATGACAGTGATTTCATCAACGCACCTGCGCCGGCCAAGGAAACCAATACTTGTAGAAGAAAGTTCCGAGAAGTGATTCAGATTTTAATGAACGAATGTAACTAAAGTAAAGAAGATGGCTATAGGCTTCCTGCTTCATGGCTTCCCGTCAAATATCCTATAAGACTTTACCTTTAGCACAATAACTTAGGAGCGTGTTTTCTTGTTTGAGCAACAAAACAGCTGACTATGGCCGAAGTAAATAGTGCTAAAATACAGAATCGAATTCGAAGAAAGGTTTATGTGAGAAACAGAAATCTGGTGATATATAATTGCAATTTAAGCATTAGAAACACTTTTCTGATATTATTTGTATGGAAATAAAAAATGGACTACAAACAGCACAGAGAAACGGAAATCTTATCCAAAATGTCGTATTAAAGAAGAATTATGAAGGTTATGTGGACATAATGCGCAGCCAATGAGGAGATACAGAGTCAATCTGTAGAGAGACTCTGTAACACAGCTTGACTAAGTGAACATACAAGGTGAAAGGCACTGGGATACATGTCAGAGCGTTTAAACAGTTATTTTAAACCTCACCAAGAAATGGTTTTCAAGAAAATGCTATAAGCAAAGCGGGTATACATGTTAAAGTCATTGCAGTCATTAGACGGAGAGCAGTGAATCCTGAATTCAGAGAGATCAGAATCATTTTAGGTGTCTGTCAGCTCCGAAACGAGACAATTCTATTTTATCCACTGTTTTTGGTACTACATGCTCCCGCTACGTGTGTGGTGCTAAGCAGGCACAACAACCGTCAATGACCGTGTATTTATTATTGCTTTCCTCTCTGCAGATTGCCATGGTATTTATAATCGTCCTTAAAATGTTTTTTTTTCTGTTAAATTAGATCTGAATAGCTCAGTTTTATACTTAAGTTTTAATTTTCATTCTTCATATCTGAAAAGTGTTGATTGTTCGCTTGCACTGCTCTACAGCTTGCACGAATTAGTTTCGTCGCAGTGTAACATACACAGTCGAGTGTAGCATAGAGAATTATATTACTCGAAAGTTCTTCGAACGAATCCCAGGTTTGTTAAGATACTCTGTACAGCTATATTTGGTAATTGTTCAACAGTGTGGTAAGGTGTTGCTCCCCTTCTGGCAATTTAGGAAAACGAAATCTACCTGTTCATCTGCAACTACTATGCCGGAACAGTTTATGTGTACGTATAGCGACGTGTGCCTCACGCTGTTGGTTTTTTTGGCGCCCGTGCTGATTGTTTGGAGTACGTTTATTTTCCTCCACGAATACCATTATGCTCGGCCTTGAAACAAGTTCTGTGATCCTGATACAGGTGGACGTTAGCTATACTGCTCTGAAATTCTACGACAATTCTACTAAGAATTCGTACATACCTTAGCACACATCCCCTTTTACATACTTTTGACGTCATTTCTGATTATGCCTTACAAATTTAGAGCAAAGCTCGGCTCGTTTCCGGTTGAACAATAACTGCTGAAGAGTTAACGTAAAACGCACATTGCTTCATCCAACATAACAAAAGGCTAAAACACCGTCCTGTAAGCATTGCAGTGACACTTTGAAACGTATCATTAATTTATATGTTTGTGTTTCACTAATTATTCTCTCACTTTGGCCGATGATGTTGTAGAATATCCTTTAATTAACGTACCTCAGTATTACACATGTGCTACTACTGATATTTACACTGTATGAAGTATTGAACAGTGAATTCACGATCAGAAGTCATGACAACGGTTATACGTCTGTTATCTCGATGTCTGTACGAACCTATTCTCTGTCTCTATTTTTAAATAGGAGCGTACATCGCTCTTTCCTGGTCTTTCTACATCAATCCTTCCAACTGCCGCACACAGTTCCACCTGCCCCCCCCCCCCCTTTTAGCTTAAGTACTCTTTAGATTTGCCGTCAAAGACTCTAAGTAGAATTCACTCCTCAGAGGGTGTCGCACTCGCCTTATGTGATTGTTCACACCTCAGGCCACACCTCCCGAACACCTGACAGAGGGACCAATCGGCGATTTGGAGAAGAAGCAGCTGAGGAAGGCACCTCTTCCTGGGCCTAACCTGTACCAGGGGCTATGCGCCAACCCTGCTTGTCAACCCAGGATTGGGTATTATGCGTTACTTATTCACCTGTTATGCGTCAGACGCGTGGGCCGGCCTTCAAGAGCGGACAGGGAGAAAGAAGAAAAATATAACCTCAAACGCCGAAGCGGAGAAAGGATAAGAGAAGCGGAACGAGGAAAGAGAAAAGAAACGAAAAACAGTGGAGAGACTGTTCTAACGCCGGGTACGTTAGTATTTGTTGCATGTCTGTTTTTCCTCACAGTTTTTACGCTCTGCATCTCCCTCTAGTACTATGGAGATATTTCCCCCGTGTCTTAACACATGTCATGTCATTCTGTCCCCACTTCTTGCTACGATTTACCATATGTTCCTTTCTTCGCCGATTCTGTGGAGAGCTTCCTCATTATTTTAGTCCAGCTAATTTGTAACTGTCTTCTGTAACACCACGTCTCAAACATTTATTCATTTTTCTGTTCATTCTATTCAGTAGATCCATTAAATCTTCTTTATTTTCACTGAAGACTGACTGACTCTGACTGTTCATTCTGTTCAACAGATCCTGTAATTCTTCTTTACTTTCGCTGAAGATAGCAATGTCATCATCGAATACTATCATCGATATCCAATCCCCTTGAATTTTAATCCCATTTTGAATGTTTCTTTTATTCCTGCCATTGTTTCCGTCATAAAGGCCTCCAATGTACTCTTCCCACCTATCCGCTCTCTCCTCTACGTTTTGCAGTGGAATGCTCATTACACTCTTAATGATAAGGTTAATGGCAAAATTAACAACTTTTACAGTCCGTGTAACACCATGCCCCGGCCCGTCAGAGCAGCAGGTGTTACAGACATGCCACTACGAATTAATGAAGGGGTGTCGGCCGAGTGATTAATCGACTTGGATTCCGATGCATAAACACAATATAGCAGCTCGGCACCTGCAGGTGATGGAGTATCCAGAATGTTTACTGAACAGAGTTTAAATTTTCTCTAGAGTTTTAGCATAATGAGTTCTTACAACATTTTCGCTTCCAATAAGCGCATAGATCTGTAATGCTACAACTGTGACGAATAGCGTATGCATTAACCGAAATCATGGAATCAGTGAAAGACGTCAAGCTGCGCCTCTCCCTCCACCCCCCTCCCCTACGTAAAACACCGAACCGAATTCGTATTCTGCCATACCACACACAGACAGCTATCAGCTCAATATGAGTATTAAACAAGACAGAGCATGGAAAGGATATTCACTGATAAGCAGGTGTTATGAAATTGCAAAACTAATTTGCCGTTATTCTTCTTGTAGTTGAAGAAGGGAGATGTGTGGATTCTTGAAATTTCTAGAAGATGTTTTCTACATTTAATTTGTGATGGCCTTGTCTATCGATAATAGACAATGTCAGTATCTACTAAAATTTTGTAGATATGAAGCATTTCCATGTATGTGACGCCAATGTTCTGGCATAACAAAGATATGTTCACATGTCACACGACCAGGTGGCAGTTCGATTCTGTAAGGAGGTGTGTTTCGATTTATACAACCCTCCCCCTTTTGTGAAAGTAATATAAGTACCCACAAAACTCTTTCCCCACCTCCTCTTTTTCCTAAGATCATCTACATCTACATCCATACTCCGCAAGCCACCTGACGGTGTGTGGCTGAGGGTACCTTGAGTACCTCTATCGGTTCTCCCTTCTATTCCAGTCTCGTATTGTTCGTGGAAAGAAGGAATGTCGGTATGCTTCTGTGTGGGCTCTAATCTCTCTGATTTTATCCTCATGCTCTCTTCACGAGATACACGTAGGAGGGAGCAATATACTGCTTGACTCTTCGGTGAAGGTATGTTCTGGATACTTTAACAAAAGCCGGTACCAAGCTACTGAGCGTCTATCCTGCAGAGTCTTCCACTGTTGTTTATCTATCATCTCCGTAACGCTTTCGCGATTACTAAATGATCCTGTAACGAAGCGCGCTGCTCCCCGTTGGATCTTCTCTATCTCTTCTATCAACCCTATCTGGTACGGATCCCACACTGCTGAGCAGTATTCAAGCAGTGGCCGAACAAGCGTACTGTAACCTACTTCCTTTGTTTGCGGATTGCATTTCCTTAAGATTCTTGCAATGAATCTGTCTGGCATCTGCTTTGCTAACGATTAACTTCATATGATCATTCCATTTTAAATCACCCCTAATGCGTACTCCCAAATAATTTATGGAATTAACTACTTCCAGTTGCTGACCTGCTATTTTGTAGCTAAATGATAAGGGATCTATCTTTCCATGTATTCGCAGCACATTACACTTTGTAATATTGCTACATTGAATTTGCTATGCCGAAATCGGGTGCTAATAGTAGAATAAAAGCGGGTTAAAAGCTGTGAGCTGTCTGGGGAGAAGTTAACCGTGAATTACTGCACAACTGTTTCACCAGGTAACTAGTCTAGGTTTACCACATTACCAATCAGACTAACATTGATTATAATCTTTTACAGTCATACAACAACCAGTAATATATCTATATATAAAAAGGAGAATTTAAATAAAAGGAAAGAAATCAGTTTATATTTGGAAATTTATTTTAAGATTGTTCATTGAAATTTCAGCATATTATACGTGAGTTATAACTGAGCTGGTGCCTTGTTTAAGGATTGTAAAAATGTGAGATTTTAATCTTACGGAACACATCAAATATGGAGCCAAGATTGGGAGACTGCATACAACCCTGCATTCACAAAACAACACCCAAAGAACGTTGAAACATAAGCAAGAAGAAATTAACCACAACCAACAGATTCAGTTTTCACCCAAAGAAATTACGTTCGTAACACAATCCTGTCCGTAATGTAATTACCACACACTGGTATACTAAATTCATATTAACTCTTTGTGAAATCTTCCCAAAAAGAATAGCTGAAGGCTACTTTGATGATTACACCACATGCTCCACGTGGTCAACTTGGTTTACAGAAAGCGTATAACTCCACAGTAGTTTTGATAATTAACATAAATTCGATCGAAAAGCAATTGACAAAAGAAAAACCTTGAACTGGTTACTAACGTCTTACTATTGACCTGATGGGTCAAACAGTTATATAAGCACGTGGTACTGGTCTCTCAAAGTACACTCCATGTGGGTTGAACATAAAGAAAAGCATAAAGAAAAGTTGCTATATTGTAAACTATTGTCAAGACGAGACGTTATAATCACACAAGCATTCATATTTAAGATTGATGAACTTAGTTAGAGTTACTGATCAACACGTGGTTCCACTTTACTCACAAAGTAATGACAAAGCAACTACCCCAAAATAATCAGAACTTCACACGAGAATTACACTACGCTGCAATTTAAGATAACCTTAGATATTTTAGAGCTAAACCAGAAATAAAGATGATTAAATTTTCAGTTAGGCTGAACTTAACAAATCCATTGTCCTATGGACTTAGCAGACACGCGCTTAGCCGGAGATCTTACCACTTCAGACGCTCGCCACTGCCAGACTGCAACTGCCTACTACCGAGCGTGCTTCCTGAGGGTGGCTCACCAAGACAAACGGAAGGGGCCAGAGGGGCAGCTTCCTATACCAACATGACAACGGACGGACAGAACCATACTAAGGATAGAAACCTCTCTGCTTTAAGAAAGCGTAGCTACATGTTCCGACGTTGGTCCTACTGTTCTCTAACAGACATCCTTGTCTGCTACCCTCAAGCATGCAACTACAAACACATTTGATCATTCATCCTCTCACACAGAAGGGAAGGGGGATGACAGTATCTTATCATATAAAGTATATAACAGAAAGCGGATGTAGGTTCCGTATGAGACTGTGTGACATGAATTACATATAAACTGTGTTTTAAAGTGTAGTAGTGTGACAGATCGTTCTTGTTTACGTGTAAAAGTAACACGTTCCACTACTCAGTCTCCTCCCAGATAGTCAGAAACGCCACAGTAAATTTAGAAGAGGAATTTATTCCACAAATGACAACAGATTTAAGAAATCAAACATGAAAGGAATCCAACAGAGACCTTTCAACTTGTCTACATTAAAATCCAATTGCCATTCCCTGCACCATGCGTCAATTCGCTGCAGATCCTCCTGCATTTCGGTACAATTTTCCTTTGTTACAACCTCTCGATATACCACAGCATCATCCGCATAAAGTCTCAGTGAACTTCCGATGTCATCCACAAGGTCATTTATGTATATTGTGAATAACAACGGTCCAACGGTACTCCCCTGCGGCACACCTGAAATCACTCTTACTTCGGAAGACCTCTCTCCATTGAGAATGACATACTGCGTTCTGTTATCTAGGAACTCTTCAATCCAATCACATAATTGGTCTGATAGTCCATATGCTCTTACTTTGTTCATTTAACGACTGTGGGGAACTGTATCGAACGCCTTGCGGAAGTCAAGAAACACGGCATCTACCTGGGAACGCGTGTCTATGGCCCTCTGAGTCTCGTGGACGAATAGCGCGAGCTGGGTTTCACACGACCGTCTTTTTCGAAACCCATGCTGATTCCTACAGAGTAGATTTCTAGTCTCCAGAAAAGTCATTATACTCGAATATAATACGTGTTCCAAAATTCTACAACTGATCGACGTTAGAGATATAGGTCTATAGTTCTGCACATCTGTTCGACGTCCCTTCTTGAAAACGGGGATGACCTGTGCTCTTTTCCAATCCTTTGGAACGCTACGCTCTTCTAGAGACCTACGGTACACCGATGCAAGAAGGCGAGAAAGTTCCTTCACGTACTCTGTGTAAAATCGAACTGGTATCCCTTCAGGTCCAGCGGCCTTTCCTCTTTTGAGCAATTTTAATTGTTTCTCTATCCCTCTGTCGTCTATTTCGATATCTACCATTTTGTCATCTGTGCGAAAATCTAGAGAAGGAACTACAGTGCAGTCTTCCTCTGTGAAACAGCTTTGGAAAAAGGCATTGGGTATTTCGGCCTTTAGTCTGTCATCCTCTGTTTCAGTACCATTTTGGTTACAGAGTGTCTGGATATTTTGTTTTGATAAACCTACCACTTTGACATAAAACCAAAATTTCTTAGGATTTTCTGCCAAGTCAGCCCATAGAACTTTACTTTCGAATTCATTGAACACCTCTCGCATAGCCCTCCTCACACCTCCTCACACTACATTTCGCTTCTCGTAATTTTTGTTTGTCTGCAAGGCTTTGGCTATGTTTATGTTTGCTGTGAAGTTCCCTTCGCTTCCGCAGCAGTTTTCTAACTCGGTTGTTGTACCACGGTGGCTCTTTTCCATCTCTTACGATCTTGCTTGGCACATACTCATCTAACGCATATTGTAAGATGGTTTTGAACTTTGTCCACTGATCCTCAACACTATCTGTACTTAAAACAAAACTTTTGTGTTGAGCTGTCAGGTACTCGGAAATCTGCTTTTTGTAACTTTTGCTAAACAGAAAAATCTTCCTACCTTTTTTAATGTTTCTATTTACGGCTGAAATCATCGATGCAGTAACCGCTTTATGATCGCTGATTCCCTGTTCTGCGTTAACTGTTTCAAATAGTTCGGGTCTGTTTGTCACCAGGAGGTCTAATATGTTATCGCCACGAGTCGGTTCTCTGTTTAACTGCTCAAGATAGTTTTCAGATAAAGCACTTAAAAAAAATTTCGCTGGATTCTTTGTCCCTGCCACCAGTTATGAACGATTAAGTCTCCTACTCTATATCCGGCAAATTAAAAGCTCCACCCAGAACTATAACATGGTGGGGAAATCTACTCGAAATATTTTCCAAATTATCCTTCAGGTGCTCAGCTACAACAGCGTTTGAGCCAGGGGCCTATAGAGACATCCAATTACCATGTCTGAGTCTGCTTTAACCGTGACGTTCACCCAAATTATTTCACGTTTCGGATCTCCGTCAGTTTCGTTCGACACTATTGCACTTCTTATCGCTATAAACACGCCTCCCCCTTCACTGTCCAACCTGTCTCTGCGGTATACATTCCAATCTGAGTTTAGGATTTCATTACTGTTTACGTCTGGTTTCAGCCAACTTTCCGTCCCTAGTACTATATGGGTAATGTGACCGTTTATCAATGAGAGCAGTTCTGGGACCTTTCTAAAGACGCTCCTGCAGTTTACTATTAGCACAAAAAATGGCTCTGAGTACTATGGGACAACATCTGTGGTCATCAGTCCCCTAGAACTTAGAACCACTTAAACCTAACAAACCTAAGGACATCACACACATCCATGCCCGAGGCAGGATTCGAACCTGCGACCGTAGCGGTCACGCGGCTCCAGACTGAAGCGCCTAGAACCGCACGGCCACAACGGCCGGCTTACTATTAGCACATTAATATAGTTATTCCCTGTTGCATTTTACCTACTTCTACCTTGCCGCATCTCAGGAGGCGTCTTGTCGAGCCTAGAGAGGGAATTCTCTAACCTAAAAAACCCAAATGTGCACTCCACACGTACTCCGCTACCCTTGTAGCCGCTTCCGGCGTGTAGTGCATTCCTGACCTATTCAGGGGGACCCCACATTTCTCCACCCGATAGCGGAGGTCGAGAAATTTGCACTCCAGATCTCCGCAGAATCGTCTGAGCCTCTGGTTTAAGCCTTCTACTCGGCTCCAAACCAGAGGACCGCGATCGATTCTGAGAACGATAGTACAAATAGTTATCTCGGATTATCACCTGGCGAGCGAGGCTTTCCGCCTTCACCAATTCCGCCAACCGCCTGTACGAACTGAGGATGACCTCTGAACCCAGACGGCAGGAGTCATTGGTGCCGACATGAGCAACAATTTGCAGTCGGGTGCACCCAGTGGTCTTTGTCGGCGCCGGCAGGGCCTCCTCCACATCTCGGATGAGACCCCCCGGCAAGCAGACAGAGTGAACACAGGCCTTCTTCCCCGACCTTTCCACTATTTCCCTACGGGGTTCCATCACCCGCCTAACGTTGGAGCTCCCAATAACTAATAAACCCCTCCCCCCGTGTGCCTGCTCGGACCTTGCTGAAGGAGCAGCCACAGGCAGAGCGGGCGATGCCACACGGCCAGCCTCCACATTGACCCTCCGCCTGGTGCGCCGCGAACGCCGCTGAACCCGCCACTCCCCTTGGGGAGACGGTGGCCCAACCGCGCCCGGTACCCGCGAAGATATCTCGGCAGCAGGGACAGCGGGTGAAGCATGTAACACCTGGGGTGTACCATGCGACGCACTAGACTCGCCACTGCCGCTACACTCCGAGGCAGCAGCCTGAAGACTGCTGACCGCGGCCATCAACACGTTCAGCTGTTCGCGAACAGTGGCCAGCTCCTCCTGCGTCCGTACACAGCAGTCACACATCCTATCCATCCTGAGAAATCAGTTTACTGTAGAGAGTTAATCAACTTTTAACTAGACTGCTAATTAACTAAAGGCGGTTCATAGCTGAATAAACTGTGATTACTAGACACTCCATGTTGAAAACAATGAAAATGAGCACTACCTTCTCTGGACTGTATTCAAAACAAACGCTAGCACTACTGGCACTACAGCTGACTGAAGGGACTCTCTGACTCTATTCAAAAGAAACACGAAATCTATGGAACACTATTAGTAGCACTCTACCATTAAAGCTTCCTAAAAGCAAAAACACACAGAAGAAGGAGTGACAATTAAGAAAAATACAGTTAATACTTAAATTAACGTAGCTCGCTGCACAGCAGATGTGAGGCAGACGGCAGTTACGACGACACTGACACTACTCCTCAGATTTGCTGTTAAAGACTCTAGGTAGAATTCATGACCAGAAATCATAACTACGGTTACGCATCTGCTACCACTGATTTAAACCTGTATGATGTATTGAACAGAAGTATTTTCTCAACAGAGGCTTCCAACGGTAGGTTAATTATAGAAAATATTCTAGCACGTCATCTGGCAAAGTGAGAGAATAATTAGTGACACAAATACATATAAAGTAACGATATATTTCAATGAATTCCGGGAAAGAGGACGTTGAGCTCCAATGCCACGTTCAATAACGTCCCAGATATCTTCGGTCGGGTTCATATCTGACGAGTTGGGGCCGGCACGTCAAATTGAAGTCGGCACTGTGTTCGTTGAACCACTCAGTCATGCTCCTGGCCTCGTGGTATAGTGCATTAACTTGTTGAGAAACGCCACTGACGTCGGGAAACATGATCGTCATGAAGGGATGTACGTGGTCTATAGCCAGTGTAGGATACTCCTTGGCGGCCATGGTGCCTTGCAACAGCTCCACTGGACCCATGGAAGAACACGTGAATGTTCACCCCAGCATAATGAAGCCGCTGCCAGCTTACCTCCGTACCGCAGTTCAGGTTTGAAGGAGATACTCCCCTGTATCGGCACATTTACTCTCTCCCACAGGCAGGATCAATAAGGTATCGGGATTCATCAGACCATGCAACGCTCTGCCACTGCGCCAATACATAGTATTCTAACGATAGAAGCTGACAGAGTGTGTATGTGCGCCACAATACTCCAGTGGGTGTCAGTCACTGGATTTTAAAATTGGTTACTTACAGCAGAAGGTTATAAGGTTTCCTCCATTACATGGCAGTGGGAGTCAGCTATTGGATCTCCATCATTTTATATTCGGCTACAAATAGACATTACAGTGACCCATGCTAGGATGATAACTTTACACTGATCACCTAGAACATTATGACCACCGACCTGCTATCGAATAAACCCGTCCAAGCTACAAAAGCGTTATCTGCCGAGGAAGGACTGTTAGTCGGAGACATCCACGGTGCATACAGTATTAGTGAGCTTGCTGACCACGTGTAGAAAATTCACAACCATAGGTGGAAGTGCAAGTGGCCAAAGCCACTATTAGCCACCTATGGTAAACTAACGTACACCAACAAGCGACTAACGTCGGAAGCCCATGAGTATCACAACACTGACTGTCAATTACTAGCTGCTACTAGAGCCGACCAACAGGCCACAGCAGGGACACCGACGAGCTCGCCCACTAACGCACAAACAATTCTCCAACATCAACCTACACTGTGCATCCGATATGTGACCTATCGGACACATAAATCTAAGTTTTGCAGGTTGCTGACGCTGAACGAGAGCCCAACACCGGCACTCAGCGGCAGCCACCGAGCAACACCACCGCTCAACGTCAAAGGTATTGATATGCATGTTACCCACTACTAACAAAGCCTACCCTTGCATGACCTATCGCAGGCATCAAGACATCCACTACTGCTCTTACCGCCCGACCTAACTATCGATGAGGTTTTTTTCCCCTAGGCTCTTCCCTTGGCACTTTTTCGCCTCTGCCCTTCAAACCGCTACCGTTCGTTCGACTTCGACCCAGGATGAGCACGTATTAATGGTTAACCTAAACCAGACGTACGCAAACACCGCAGTACCCACATCCTGCGACACCATACTTTAGCGAATACTAACCCCTATGCAGAGATGGCAGTAGACCTATAGAGTTGGCCATCATGCCGGTGTGGGCGTGGAGGGGCTCCACCTCTTTTAAAAAAATGAGTAGAATGTGGAAGGCGCGCAGTCTACCTGATTTTGACCGAGGACAGAGTGTGATCGTCCAAATGCTCGACACGAGCATTTCGGGAACTGTACGAGTTGTCGGGTGTTCGAGGGGTGCTGTGGTGAATGCCTTCAACATGTGGCGAAACTAAGGTGAAACCACGTCCAGATGTCGTGGATTGGACGGCCACCGCTCATAAAAGAAGTCAGACGGGACAGATGGCGAATGGTGGAGGAACTAAATGGCTCTGAGCACTATGCGACTTAACTTCTGAGGTCATCAGTCGCCTAGAAGTTAGAACTAATTAAACCTAACTAACCTAAGGACATCACACACATCCATGCCCGAGGCAGGATTCGAACCTGCGACCGTAGCGGTCACGCGGTTCCAGACTGAAGCGCCTTTAACCGCAAGGTCACACCGGCCGGCGGCGGAACTAACGTCAGACTTTAGTGCTGGCAGAGTACAAGTGCATCTGAACACGCAATGCACCGAAGGCTCCTAACGATGGGTCTCCACAGCCGACGACCCATGCATGTGCCAATGTTAACACCATGACATCGACAACTAAGACTACAATGGCCACGTGATCATCGTCACTATATATTGGCGCAGTGGCACAGCGTTGCATGGTCTGATGAATCCCGATACCTTATTGATCCTGCCTGTGGGAGAGAGTAAATGTGCCGATTCAGGGGAGTATCTCCTTGAAACCTGAACTGCGGTACGGAGGTAAGCTGGCAGCGGCTTCATTATGCTGTGGTGAACATTCACGTGTTCTTCTATGGGTCCAGTGGAGCTGTTGCAAGGCACCATGACCGCCAAGGAGTATCCTACACTGGCTATAGACCACGTACATCCCTTCATGACGATCATGTTTCCCGACGTCAGTGGCGTATCTCAACAAGTTAATGCACTATACCACGAGGCCAGGAGCATGATTGAGTGGTTCAACGAACACAGTGCCGACTTCCATTTGACGTGCCGGCCCCCAACTCGTCAGATACGAACCCGACCAAAGATATCTGGGACATTATTGAACGTGGCATCGGAGCTCATCGTCCTCCTCCCCAGACTTCAAGGTAATTATGAGGCTTGTGTGTGCAGATGTGGTGCTAAAGTCCTCCAGCGACTTACCTATGCCTCATTGCTTTCATGCCATGACGCGTAGCCCAAGGCAGACATACCGGCTATTAAGTGGGTAGTCATGATGTTCTGCCGGATCAGAGTACCTTCCATTACAAAACGTTTGTCATCGCCCTTGTCAATATCTCGACGTACCTGAGACATCAATGACTAAGAAATCGTACAGATCCTAGCACACATCCACTTTTACATATTTTTGGCGTTAGTTGTGATTATACCTTCCCAATTTAGTACAAAGCTCGATTTGTTTCCAGTGGCATAGTAACTGGTAAAGATTTAACATAAAACGCACATTGCGGCATCCAAAGCAACAAAAGGCTAAAACACCGTCCACCGTCCTGTAATTTTTGCAGTTCTGAATGTCAATTTGTTAGTGTTAACTGTAACTTGATTTCCGGCTTAATACACTCCTGGAAATGGAAAAAAGAACACATTGACACCGGTGTGTCAGACCCACCATACTTGCTCCGGACACTGCGAGAGGGCTGTACAAGCAATGATCACACGCACGGCACAGCGGACACACCAGGAACCGCGGTGTTGGCCGTCGAATGGCGCTAGCTGCGCAGCATTTGTGCACCGCCGCCGTCAGTGTCAGCCAGTTTGCCGTGGCATACAGAGCTCCATCGCAGTCTTTAATACTGGTAGCATGCCGCGACAGCGTGGACGTGAACCGTATGTGCAGTTGACGGACTTTGAGCGAGGGCGTATAGTGGGCATGCGGGAGTCCGGGTGGACGTACCGCCGAATTGCTCAACACGTGGGGCGTGAGGTCTCCACAGTAGATCGATGTTGTCGCCAGTGGCCGGCGGAAGGTGCACGTGCCCGTCGACCTGGGACCGGACCGCAGCGACGCACGGATGCACGCCAAGACCGTAGGATCCTACGCAGTGCCGTAGGGGACCGCACCGCCACTTCCCAGCAAATTAGGGTCACTGTTGCTCCTGCGGTATCGGCGAGGACCATTCACAACCGTCTCCATGAAGCTGGGCTACGGTCCCGCACACCGTTAGGCCGTCTTCCGCTCACGCCCCAACATCGTGCAGCCCGCCTCCAGTGGTGTCGCGACAGGCGTGAATGGAGGGACGAATGGAGACGTGTCGTCTTCAGCGATGAGAGTCGCTTCTGCCTTGGTGCCAATGATGGTCGTATGCGTGTTTGGCGCCGTGCAGGTGAGCGCCACAATCAGGACTGCATACGACCGAGGCACACAGGGCCAACACCCGGCATCATGGTGTGGGGAGCGATCTCCTACACTGGCCGTACACCACTGGTGATCGTCGAGGGGACACTGAATAGTGCACGGTACATCCAAACCGTCATCGAACCCATCGTTCTACCATTCCTAGACCGGCATGGGAACTTGCTGTTCCAACAGGACAATGCACGTCCGCATGTATCCCGTGCCACCCAACGTGCTCTAGAAGGTGTAAGTCAACTACCCTGGCCAGCAAGATCTCCGGATCTGTCCCCCATTGAGCATGTTTGGGACTGGATGAAGCGTCGTCTCACGCGGTCTGCACGTCCAGCACGAACGCTGGTCCAACTGAGGCGCCAGGTGGAAATGGCATGGCAAGCCGTTCCACAGGACTACATCCAGCATCTCTACGATCGTCTCCATGGGAGAATAGCAGCCTGCATTGCTGCGAAAGGTGGATATACACTGTACTAGTGCCGACATTGTGCATGCTCTGTTGCCTGTGTCTATGTGCCTGTGGTTCTGTCAGTGTGATCATGTGATGTATCTGACCCCAAGAACGTGTCAATAAAGTTTCCCCTTCCTGGGACAATGAATTCACGGTGTTCTTATTTCAATTTCCAGGAGTGTATATTACTTAGTTTAAATTTCTTAGTTTTCGTACTGTTACTTGACATGGGTGAAGGAAACGAAAAGAAGATTCTGATGTACAATGCACACTTAAATCATTATAAGCTGTATAAAGTTGGATGCTTATAGCAAGCACTAGTACATTGTGTCAAGCTTCTAGAAGAACTCTGACGTGTGAAAATTCTGGAAATTGTCTAGTTCAAAGACAGGTGGGCCCTCTCGTATACAGAATGAGAAATGTGAAGTAAGGTTAATTACGCGAATTGTGGAGAGTAGGAAACAGTGATTCGCTATTAGTAGAAGTCATCTATTATGAGGTGTCGACAAACTATTTGTGGAGTTGGAGATGATGGTAAACTTGGCAAGAAATCCATTGAATTGTTTATTTATATAAAAAAAAAACAGATCCATGAAGATACCATGTTACTGAAAAATAACCAAGGAGAGGATATGTATTATATCTCGTGACATCAAGATCTCACGATGATATTCTTTAACGTGGAGAGAGGTGATTGGTAAAAACTGTAGAATCTGTGGCGAACACTAAAACATAAATAATACTGTTCTTTTATTTCTGTGACTGTATTTGTCCAAATCAGTAAAACATGTTTACAACTAGTGTTTTTTATTCGATTCCCACCTCCACAAAGGTGAAAGAACAAGCCATGCCTATAAATTATTTTAAACCCAATATGTGGAAACCACCTGTGTTTTTTATATTAGAAGAAAGATTTACATATTTTAATAAACAAAGTAGACTATGTTTTGGTTCCTTTAATGTGAAACTATTCTCGTCGACTTTAAGCTGTAAGTTAGATTGGCGGTACTGCCATGTGTGTTTTATAATATTACAGAACAAATTTTTACGTAATTTGATAAATGCTTCAGAAATTTGTGTGTTCATTAATGTGTGGTACAAAGTTCGAAATAAGACTATTAGCAAGTTCAGCTCAACGTGTAAGTTATCTTAGTACTTCAAGTCTCTGAGCCATGTGTATTTATCTTTTTAAATCTTCAACGACAATTAAATTATGAGATTAGGATCCTAAAATTTAAAATCTGTATGTATTTCGATATGTAATACAAACAGTATTAATCTGGTGGGAAGGTCAAATTTTCAATTATAGATCTGTAGTTATGCTTGTGTATTATATTAAGCTACCTGTGTGTGTGTGTGTTTTTTTTTTGTGTGTGTGTATGTGTGTGTGTGTGTGTGTGTGTGTGTGTGTGTGTGTGTGTATGTGTGTGTCTTGCACACAAATTTTTACGTATTTTGATAATAAATTTAGTGTTTTACACAACCTCAGTTAAGCCTAAAGTGAAGTGTCAAATGCCTGCATAGCATGTAACTGTATTTTAGCAGACCATATCTACTTTGTATTGTTATAAACCAGTTTACAAATGGAAAAAAACATTTGGACATTTAATATGCGAGTCTACAGCCCTGTTTTGGGAATCAAATACTAGTTCTGCAGTAATCGCACTGTCTCCGTAGCTGACACGTAACTTTAGCTAATATGTGTTCGTAGAACAATAATACAGACTTTCAGATGTGAAATATTATTCACATAACCATTGTATGTGTATGTTTATGTAGTTTTAATAAATAATTATCATTTTTCTACCAAGAACGTACCCTCATTTAGGTCTCGGAGGAACTGTCAAATGTTACTGCAGCATTTTATTTTAGCCACATGCGTTTTGTACTGTTATGCAAGAATTTATGTGTGGTAGTATTTAATTTGAGGGTCCATTGTGCCTTACACCCTGTGTTGTAAAATTATCGAAATAGGCTCTTTGCTAAGCGCAGCAAAACGGAGATACAGAAAAATCTTATTTCACCCATACTTTGCTTTCAAGGATTCTATCACATTTGTATTAATAACATCATTATTAATTATATTATTTTTAATTAACCTCTACAAGTTTTCTCAGCTGTAACTTCATATGTATTTTGATAAATAATACATAACTTTTAGATATTAATTTTAGTTTCCATTGTGTCTGGCACCAATTATTGTGCAAAGATCACACTATGGGCGTTGTCAAGTGGAGCTTAAAGTGCAAATTACTCTCTTTACGTATTTCTGATAAATAATGCACGTCGTTCGTATATTTTTTAAAAACGTAGTGCTAAATTAAAATTTTTTGGGTACTTTTATACCATTCCAAGGTGTAGTCATGGAGCTAATTTGTGATTGGCTGTTTAGTATTAATGGGTCACAAAATACTGGACTATGATTGGTGGTTTTGTTTTTATGTGCAGTTTTAAATACTGGGTTTCAACTGGTTGTTTGTTGTAATAGCCGGTAAAATACTTGGATGCGAATATTGTTTCATTTTATTTGGTGCTAAAATACTGGGTGCTAAAATACAGGTGTGGAAGCTCTCTGATTGGCATATTTCTAAGAATATTTGGTATTGCTTAAGAAAGGGAAAGGTTTCTTACCCCATCACGTATTGTGACGTTTTTGCTCTGCTCTTGCATGTTGGTAACCCAAAGGTCAATGGTCAATTTGCATAACGAATACTCATTGCACTCCTGCGGTGTGCTGAGTGCTGCCGATACCAAGTGAAAGTAGTATCACCAGTATACAGTATTAAAGGGATTGCTCAAAGTTTTTGAAGCTGTCATACACGATGAGGATAGGGCCCATGCATATGAGTTGTGTGTCATCTTGTAGTATTAGAAACACTGATGGTTGCAGAAATTCTGCACGTGCTTATTGAAGGATAAACATTCTACCTTCTGAATAGTGTCTTCTGCTTCATCCACATTGTATTTATTTGTACGTCTGTCTGCTGGACGCTGTACAGGTCTCACACAGTTTAGTGAAAACACGAGTGAATTCCCCTGACTGGTGCTCTAGAATTAGAAGATTATCTGCGATATTCTCTACAAGATGCAGCGATATTACTACTACGAAAACTGTAAACAAATACTGTATCGGTATAAACAGCATACGTACGAGTAAATAGGCGGGGCATGCTTCACCGATACAGCAGAATTAACCAACAAATTAAAATAGCAACCAAAGGCGGAAAGTAAGGTATGTAAATTAAAGGAAAACTTCATAATGGCAACTCCAACAAAAATGACCGTTAATAAATAAGTCCGTTACAATGGCAGTATCAACACGCAAAGTGATAACTTACCTCTGCAACCAGTAAGAAATGGTCGAAAGTGATATAGAATGTTTTGCTCAAATTAATCTGAACAATCGACTAGTAAAATACTTGCTGCGCCTCCTGAAGCACTCTGTATGTATTTATTGTCCACACTAAAATAATGTTAAGACGTCAGGGTAAGACAACCAAACGTTTCATGGGCAAGGACGCATGTCTGGCAAGTGTAGAATAAAAGCCACGATGCCCCATATTCAATCAATGCTGTTGACATCAACTTAAAGTCTAGAAATACAGATCACAAAATGAAAGAGGACTGCCCCACTCATAATCAGTCATCATTAACATTAACACATGCATTGCAGTAATAAATATCCAAATATTCATTTAAGCACTTCCGAAATAGTGATTAACAAAGACAGTTCAATGATGCAGAAGCATTATTTATATAAATAGCTTGTAACCTCCCCACAAAAATTTTAAAAGAAAAGGACGATATTAATTAGAAATGCTGATGGACATGGCTCTATGCGTAACCTGCCCACAATGAAATGTACTGACAATGGCAACAAAAATGTGAAATTCGCAATCTGACTCAAATATAAATCCTTCAAAAAATTAAAGTCCATTCAGTGACAAGAAAATTCAATTAAACCGAAATATCGGTCTTTGGCCCTGTGTAAAACAATCAGAATTAAAGTCTTACCTCAGAATAAATGGATGTCACATATCTGCTCTTGTTGTTGCGCACCGCTTGGAGGAACTGCATTGCAAATAATAATATTCTCTTTTTTTGTGATTTTAGTGGAATTTTTCTTCAAAAAAAGTGGAATGAAATGGGAAGTGCAACGAAATCTTGAGTTCAATAAAAAATTAAATTTTTGAGAAAATGCTTTTGAAATAAAAAATTATTATTGGGAGACTTGTTGGAGAATAATTACAATAAATAAAATTTTTCATTATCTAATGATTATATTAATTAACAATATACCTTATTCCTCATCTTGACCAGTGTTGCCGACCGCCTACATCACACAACCGCCCTGGGCTGCTACTACTGACCGACCGCTCTGCATGACGACTACAGACTGAGTACTGCTCTCAACTAGACAGAGCTACAGACTCGCAACGACTACTACTGACAGTCTCGCAACGACTGACAGACAGACTGAGCAACGACTACTCTCTGGTCACAGATGCTACAATGCCTCGCCATCGCTGCTGCGTTACATACGTGTTTCATAACCCTCCACTGGGGGGGCAAAAATTTGGCAGCGATGGTGAGTCATTTGGACTTGCCAAGCGCGGCAAAATTTTTCTTTAACTAACAAAATTCTACAACTTACAGAATATTTAAATGTTGTGCACACGCACTAAGTACAAAATATATCAGACAAAGACAAAATGTGAATACTAAACATAGTAGCAAATCAGAAAAAAGTATATACAAATTTTTTTGACAGATAAAGTGCACAGCCACTGAAAAAATTCTTTAGCATATTCAGAACAAATAAACAGACTGGCAAAAAATATTATGTTGACAAGTGACATAAGTGTACTCGCATTGGAGTTCAGCGAATCGAAAAATGTATAACCTATGAACATAAATGATGTTACCAAAAAATTTTTTCTTTATGTGACAAGAATCAGGATAGGAAAGGGAAGGATTGCATCATGGTTGTAGCACTTTAGATTGCACACAGCTGCTCTGAAAGTCCATATCTTTCCACAGAAGTACAACACCAAGTGACACAACTTGAAGATCTTTTCCCATCAGAATTTATCAGTGTAGCAAAGACACTGAACTGTCGTAGTAATGTTCCATGTTTTCATTTTGGCAGTACATTAGGTACACCAAACAGTGGGACCATAATAACGTCTTCATTGCTCACGGTGGTGGACAGCATGTCGTGTCAACACCACACTCTTACAAGGCACACCAACGTAGAATTAGTGCAAAACCAAATATAGTGCTCCATGATCACTGGGATAAACAGGACAAATGGACATTGCAGTAATTCAGGGTAGTTAGCTTATGAGGATAAGCACATTATGTCACATAATATTGACAATTACAGACTTAATTAGTAGTTTGTGGCATTCATAGCCCAGTTATTGAACATTTCTGTACCAAGTATGTAGTATTACAGAAAAATGTTCATTAATTGTTTTATATAGAATCAGTAGTCTTCTTTTCCTAGTTACAAAATGTAGCATGGTTAATTAATCATTTGTCATTCCAATATAGTAAGAATCATTAGCCTTCTCCTGATTACAAAGCATTATGAAACAATCACATTCTTTTCCAGTTACAGAGTATAATTAAGAATCATTAGCCTTTTCCTAATTACAGTTAATTAATTATTTGTCATTAATTAATCATTTGTCTAATTACAGTTAATTAATCATTTGTATAATTACAATTAATTAATCATTTGTCGTTAATTAATCATTTGTCATTCTAATATAGTAAGAATCATTAGTATTCTCCTAATTACAAAGCATTACTAAACAGTACCATAGCTAATTAATTGTGTCATTCCAATGTAGTAAGAATTATTACCCTTCTCCTAATTACAAAGCATTATTAAACAGTAATTAAGATTCATTAGCCTTCTAATTACAAAACATCCTAATGACAGTTAATTAATCATTTGTCATTCCAATCTATTAAGAATCATTAGCCTTCTTCTAATTACAAAGCATTATTAAACAGTCACATTCTTTTCTGGTTACAAAGTATCAACATTGGAAACAAGAGCTAATCAATGGCATAATTAATCACAATTCGTGGAGTGACATTAATTATTGGCACTCAGTGGCCAGCAAGTATTGAATAGAATCATCATTCAGTATTATTCAGATTATTACGAAGTCATTATTAAAAATCAGTTAATTACAGTCAAATCATTAATAATCACAGGCATTATAAGTGGTATCATTACAATAAACAGTGTTCCTCCTTCAGTAGTATTCAGACCATTACAAAGTCATTATTAAAATCAGTTAATTACAGGCAAATCATTAGTAATCACAGGCATTATAAGTGGTATCATTACAATAAACAGTGTTCTTCCTTCAGTAGTATTCAGACCATTACAAAGTCATTATTGAAATCAGTTAATTACAGTCAAATCATTAGTAGTCACAGGCATTATACGTAGTATCATTACAATAAACAGTGGCAGTTATTAGCTAGTGACAAAGCATTATTTTGAATATAGTCTCATTAAGAGGTCATTACTCAAGTGACATGCTATTCAGAGTTGATCAGTATTATTCAGAATTTTCTGAAACTGGTATCACTATTTGGGACTGTTAATACATTTTATATTTTTTTTTTTTTGTTAGCAATGCATTGCGTTGGGATCGATAATTAATTGCTGAAACATAACACTATTTGCTTTTGACCTATTGCAGCAAATGAGGATAGGTAACGTCATTCGTCATGAGTCAGCTGTAGCAAGATTATGTAACAAGGCAGTACATGTGATCACATTTAGAAGTGATAAACACAAATGGGTAAAAAATAAAAATGCAAGTACTAGAACAGGTATAATAACTAACAGGTTTAGTAAGTGTCATGAAAAACTTCTCCTGGAAAAAATACAAAAACGGATTATTGACCTGAAAGAAGAAACGCACACTATGCTGAAAAGTAGTGAACTTCGAATTAACAGGCAGTGAAATGTGTATAAAAATGTATTCCATAGCTGTCCTTTCCAAAACTTTCAGTCATCCTACTATGCAATGTAACACCTGCTGTCAAAGCAAACTGCAACAAATACTTAAATAACTACGTAGCATAAATACATTACTTCAACATTATCCTCATCTGTAAAGAAAAAAAAACTTCATTATCCATATCATCATAACTTCACCATTATCATCACCTGTAAAGAAAAACTTCATTATTCATAATACCATTTCCTTCATCATTATTCATCAGTATTCACTATCATCTGCAAAAAATCACTTCATTACTCATTACATAACTATTCCTTATCTCTAGCATATTTCATCACTAAAACTAAGATGTGTAGTTCTCTCTGACAGCCTGCATCAATCACCTTGTATTCTGAAAGAAAAAATTAGTTAAGACTGCTATTCTTCGATGAGTATAGTATATTCTTGTTAATGCCTGTTAATCCTGATCCATTTACTCTTCCTCATAAAGTTATTGCATCTCCTTTCGTTTATTCCGTAGGTGAAATTCCCATTTATGCTAAATTTATTTCTTAGACTCATCATTCCTTTCTGAAATTGATGAACAAAGATTAATGTCCTGCATTTAAATCATATACCCCCTAGATAATGACTGGTTTATGGTAACATAATTAACCCTACAGCATAACATGACAGAAAACGTAATATGTTAAAGACGTTGACAGTGTTCAGATGCAAAAATGTACACAGAATAATACAATGCAGTAGCAAAAAAAAAAAATGTTTAACAGTCACGATGTTGAGATGTCATAAGGCAAAAAAAAATGTCAAAGTCGACTGGTGTGTGTTATATCTTAACTATTTCATAGTCCATACAAACAAAACTGGAGTACAGTCATATACACAAAAAAATGAAAATGTGCACGGTCTGATGTGTAACGACAAGAAAAGCGACCTGCTAACCTTACCTTGCCGGGCACTTGCCAAGAAAAAATACGATAATCATCAGTAATTAGTCAGGTGAATTAATTGCATTAGTAAATGACATCATAGTGTGTTGAATCATACAGTGGTATCACTCAATAAACGGTTTAATGTTTGAGATATGGTGATTGCCTTTCGATTTTCTGGTTCTCAAAGTTTCGACGTGTACAACATTGGGGTGAGGGATGCTGCGAATCCGATATGGACCTGCGTATAGAAGTTCAAATTTACTGCACTTACCTTTTAATTTACTGGATAAATAGTGTGTACGTACTAGTATCTTCTGTCCAACGTGAAAGTCGCGGCGTGTACAAACCTGTTTTTGCTGTCTTCTCCGGCGCTCTGCGGCACGTTTGATGTTCTTCAGCGCAATGTCAATTATTTCGTGGTGTCGTAGGCGACGACTTTTGGGAAATTCTATTAATTCTTTAATTTTGTTCGGTGGTTCAACGTTTTTCAGTATAACAGTCGGAGATAGCATAGTGGATTCATTTGGAATGGAATTAATTACATCTTGGAATGAGAGTATGTGTGTATCCCAATCAATATGTCTTTTGTGGCAGTATATTCGGCACAGCTTACCAATTTCCTTCATTAATCTTTCACAAGGGTTCGAAGAAGCGTGGTACTTGGATATATAGATCGGAGAAATGTTTCTGGCTCGTAACATGCGTGTCCATACGCCACTACGAAATTGAGATCCATTATCAGAAATTACTTTCATTACATGCCCTACATGAGATAGAAAATGTTTTACAAATGCTTTCGAAACAGTTTTAGCAGTAGCTTTGCGTAATGGAGTGAAAGTAACAAATTTTGAAGTGAGCTCAACAGCGACAAATATGTAGCAAAAACCTCTGTTAGTTCTGGGAATCGGACCAAAAATGTCTACTGCGGCCATGTGTCTTAATTTAACAGGTATAATGGGATATAAAGGAGGAATATGTGAAGTGGTGTCTGATTTAGCTTTCTGGCAAATTTTACAAGACGCTAAAACTCGTCGTATACGTTTCTCCATGTTAGTAAAATAACAGTTTTGGCTCAGTATAAGAAAACATTTTCTTGCTCCGTAATGTGCGTAACTTAAATGAGTGTACCAAATTAGTTTGTTAACCAGTTCGTCAGGAATGCATAATAACCAATTGTTGCTGTCAGGATGAGAGCGGCGAAACAGAATGTCATTGCGTACAGTGTAGTGGTTTCTAATCGTAACATTATTCTTATCTTGCCAAAGCTGTTTAATTTCTTTCCACACATTGTCTTTGTTTTGTTCTTGTGCTATGTCCTGTAATGACGATGAAATAAAATTTTCAAATGCAACTTGCTGAATGTACATGACACTGAAATTTGTTTTGCAGAAGTTGGTTGCTACGTCTTGCTGATTGTTGCCGAGAGAACGCGATAGTGCGTCTGCTATAACATTTTGTGTGCCGGGAATGTGAACTATTGTAAAATTAAATTCTTGCAAATAAAGTTTCCATCTGCTTAATCTGTCGTGCGTGAATTTGGCCGAAAGTAAAAATTGTATCGCTCTGTGATCTGTGTAAACTGTGGTATGTCTGCCATAAAGAAAGTGCCTAAATCTCATAAAAGCCCATACAACACATAATGTTTCAAGTTCTGTAACGGAGTAATTTCGCTCAGCAGGTGACAAAATGCGACTTGCAAATGCGATGTTTTTAATTACTGTAGAACCATCTTCTTCAATTTCCTGAAAAATATGTACACCTAAAGCGGTGTTGGAACTGTCAGTGGCAATGGAAAAATTTCTGGTGAGATCTGGGTGCGATAATAGTGGTGCATTCAACAGAGCATGTTTCAGGTTCATGAATTCAAAATGTGCTTGCTTATCCCAAGACCAAATACTGTTTTTACCTGTTAATTGACATAATCTGGGTGTGTCTAAAGCAGAGTGATGAATAAATTTGCGAAAAAAGTTAATTAAGCCCAAAAAACTGCGTAATTGCTTTTTTGTTGTAGGAACAGTAATGTCACGTAGAGCTTGAAGTTTTTCCGGATCAGGTGCAATGCCTTCTGCTGAAATTACGTGTCCAAGAAATTTTATAGAAGTTTTGCCAAAATGCGATTTACTGAGGTTAACTGTAAGTCCTTGTGCACGAAAAGTTTGTAACAGTTGTTCAAGAATCAGATTGTGTTCAGACCAATTAGCTTCTGCTATAAGAATGTCGTCTACATACGTCGTGATTCTGTCCTTAAGTTCTGTCGGAAGTATTGTGTTCAAACCGCGAATAAAAGCTGCAGAAGAAATAGTTAAGCCGAACGGTAGTTTGCAAAATTGATAACAGTCGCCGAAACAGAGAAAAGCTGTATATTTTCTGCAGTTCGGATGAAGTTGAATTTGCCAAAATCCCGATTTCAAATCTAATGTGGAATAAATAGCTGTACCGTGAAATTTCTGTAAAAGTTCCTCTAATGTCTGTGGTCGGTCTGTTTCATTAATAATAATGTCATTAATGTGACGTGAATCAAGTACAAGGCGAAGTGAGCCATCTTTTTTCTTAACAATATGTAGCGGGTTTATGTACGGACTAACTGCCGGTTCAATAATGCCTTGGTCGAGCATATCCTGCAATTCTTTTTTAACTTGTTCTCTGTGAATATATGGAATGGGATAATGCTTTGCTTTAAATGTGTCGTGCGGTCTGACTTGAAATTCATACATAAAGCCGGACATAGTACCAGGAATGTTGTCAAAAACTGGAGCTTGCTGTAAAAGAATTTTGTGTAATTGCGTTCGTTCGTCGTCTGTAGTTGCACTGCTCTCTTTAACCTTATCAGAAATTAACTGCATAACGTCGTAGTCAGCTTCGTCTGGAGTATTATAGTTATGTACGTACGTATCCGTGAACAATGTGGGATTAAAGTCTATGTTACGTGTTGCGGAAATGACCTCTGTGCGGTTAATTGTTTGTTCTTCCGTAGATAAAGAGTGCTGAAATTCTAAAGCAAGTTGTACATTTTCATCCTTTAACATTAAATAAGAATTCTGAAAATCAATAACTGCGTCGTGTTGTACCAGAAAATTCGTACCTAAAATAATGTCTGTTGTCAATAAAGGCACAATCCAAAAATTAGAGTGAAAAGTATGACCTCCAATACAAAATGATAAATGCGTCTGTAATTTAACGTCTACACCTTTACTCGATACTGCTCCTTTCACTTTTGTTTTGCCTAAAGGTAGTGTCGGATAGGTATTCTCTTTGTTGCACTCATTGAAAGTCTCCTCATTTATTACAGATATAGGTGAGCCGGAATCAATTACTGCTGAGAATTTCGATGAACCAATTTTAATTTCGATAACAGGATGTGAAATAGTTTTCTGAACAAATGGTCTTTCCTGCAAAAGAGTGTCTCTGATGTCGTCAAAAGTAATTACATTTTCGTGAACAACATTTTGCGTGTCTAAGATAGTGCTTGTATTATTGGAAGATGCGTCCTGTACATTATCTAGTCAGATTCTATCTGACGTGTTATTATTATTAGGAGGATTCTGTGGCATTTCGACTATTTGAACTGTCCTATTACTTCTTCCAGGCGTGTTACGCTCTGGATGGTACCTACTGTCGGGTTCATTCATGAGAATATGTTCTTGCGTATGATTTTGCTGTTGGTATGACCGACTGTTGTTAGATGTTCGCTGAAAATTGTCCTCATTATTTCTACGTCTGTCGTAATAGTCATTCCTATACGGTGCATTACGATAGGAATTAAAATACTGTCTTCTTTGTACGTAGTTGTTTCCTTGCTGCCGTACGTTACTATTTCTTGTATCAGGGACTATACGTGCACGCGGCGAAACATTAAAACCTGGTTGACCTTGTGCATTCCATTGTTGGTTAGGTATGTTAACCGGCTGGTTTTGATGTTGTTGTTGTGAAATACCTCTATTGTTACTAAAGTGTGGTTCCTGTTGCTGAAAATTTTGACGATATTGATAATTAGAATTTTGGCTGCTACTAGAGTTTTGGTAGTAGTCGTTCCTAAAGCGTCTGTTATCTTTCCTATTGAAATTACGTGTCTGATCATAATTGCTGTACTTTTGTTGACCTTGGTTATTATACGAAAAGTTTTTGTTTACAAAAGAATAATCAGATTGCTGTACTTCCAAGAGCTGTAAAAGATCTCTGAACGCTGAAATATTTTCTTTTTGCTGACCTGTTAGAAGTGACACTCGTAATGACCGTGGTAATTTAGAGATGCATAGTTGTATAAGTGCGGATTCACTGTACGGTTCACTTAGGTACTGGTTTTGTTGTACCATGTGCTCAAAAAATTGCGTTACACTGGGAAAATTTGAGTTTTCATAGTTTGGCAAACTAATTAGTTGATCTTTAATTCCGCGCTGTGTCGTCTTCGACCAGTACGCTGACAGAAAAGCATTCTGAAATTCCTCTACTGAGTAGCACTGTCTCGCGATCGGTCTCATACGAGTTGCCGGTTCGCCTTCCAAAAAACTGCAAATAAATTCAAGTTTATGTGTTACAGGCCAAGTCGGTGGAAGAGCAAAACTAAACTGTTGAATCCAATCCAGTGGGTGAATCTGCGTTCTATCGTTTTTGAAAACCTTAAACTTTCTCACTGACAGAAAATGTTTGTAGTCGAAGTTATCATCTCTGCATGATGGAACAGGTTCAGGATCGTAAGAGTATCTATTGAACTGTGGTTGTTCGGAATCTAAGTCCCGTACTCTCTGCAGATTACCCAAATTATACGCGCTGCGTGAGTCTGACACATGTTCATAAAGTGGCGTCTGTTGTGTATTATTAACAGAAGTGTTTTTCATTTCTGTTACTTCTTGTTGTAAATTTGATAACTTCCTACGTAACGTGTTGTTAGATGAATCGATCTCATTAATTGTCTGCTGTAAATTTTGAAATTCAGGCGTTTGGATAAACGAAACCGGTGCAGTATCGTCTGATTTATTGTCATTAGTATTTTCGATAGCAACAATACGACTGGCCAATTCATCACATTTTTCAGTCAGTATTTTAACCTGATCATCGGTTTTAGAATCAGACGCATTAATCTGTTTTTGCAACTTGCGCGTAGTTTCGCTCAGTTTTTTAACATCACCTTTGATAACATCACAATCCTGTGTTAGATCTAATTGTTCGAATCTATCTGTCACTGTTTGAATATTTACTGTGTGTGTATCTGTTTTTGATTTAAGGTCAGAAATTTCATCCCGTAATTCCGCGTTCAATTGTTCTATGGTATTAATTTTGTCGAACACTGTAGTGATATTATTGTCTACATACGTCTTCGCTTTCGCGAATATTTTACGTTTGTCCTCTTGTCTTTGTGCAGTGATTGTTTCCATGACTTGTCGTTTTACTTTGTTTTGATCCTGAATAAATCTGCGGAAACGCGTATCACTGTTCTGTATGTGCTGATTAAAGCGCTCGTTAATCTGAGTGTTCTGCTGTTCGAATTTCGCGTCTATCTTTGCGTCCATAGTGCGCGAAAGTTCTACCGTCATTGCTCTAAACTCGTCCCGTAATTGTGTAGCTTTTTCAGAGCACTGTTTGGCGACTCCGCTAATTTCGTCTCTGAGTGTTTCTGTTGCGGCTGTCTGCATTTCCCTTAATTCTTGCGCTACAGTCTTAATTTCTTCGCTATTTTTTTGAGAACAAGCCTCAATTTCCACGCGCAACTGTTCCTTAGTGTCATGGCACTGCGCGGCAACGTCTCTAATTTGCTCACTAAGCTGTCTGTTTTGTTCCCTAAGTTGTTTAAAATCTTCACTCTGTTGTCTGAAATTGTTGTCTGTTTTCTCACTCTGTTGTTTGATATCTGCACTAAGTTGTTGTTTGAGATCTTTATTACTGTTGTTTATTTTCTCACTTTGCTGTTGTAGCAAACTTCTCATAATTCGTACCAAGTCAAAACTAGCGTTTATATTCTCTGTGCTGTTTAGTGGTGGATCTGGAATTTTCTCGTTTTGCGTGACCATTTGGTCATTCTGTAATTTACAGAAAGGTTTATCAGTCGGACCTACACTGTCACTCACTATTTCGGAATTAAATAAATCCGTCGTACTTTGTGTATCCTGTTCATTTTCATTACACAAATTCGTCTGTACGTTACTTGAGTTTTCCAAATCGGGTGTGTTAAGCTGGGCAGCGCTCATTATAATAGGGCGTCCCGCGTCATCAATTGTCGTCAAATTAACAGACGAGACAATTGGGTTCGTTTGTTCATCATCAGGGTAAAAGTCATCACTAGTGGTTGGAATGCACTGATTGTTAGTGAACGCAGGATTGTCATCATTACTCTGCGTGTCACAATTATTATCAGTCACGTTGTTTGAGTCGGTAAATTCATTCACAATACCTCGCGATACACTATTCATAGTCTTTCGCGGCATTTTTTTTTACAACAGTCACAAATATTCACAAAACAATAAGCACAAATGCAAAAACAACACACAAATACAACAGAGCAACGAATTGCCGTTGACCTGTAGAAAGAAAGTCACAAGATTAATAAAAGCGTTGCGCCAAATCCTAATTATATCTAAGCAAACAAGAGCAGATATCTGACTGTTGCTCAAAAGACTCTCAACGAAATACGATCCTGGACTGGGTGTCGCCAAGTGTAACCTCCCCACAAAAATTTTAAAAGAAAAGGACGATATTAATTAGAAATGCTGATGGACATGGCTCTATGCGTAACCTGCCCACAATGAAATGTACTGACAATGGCAACAAAAATGTGAAATTCGCAATCTGACTCAAATATAAATCCTTCAAAAAATTAAAGTCCATTCAGTGACAAGAAAATTCAATTAAACCGAAATATCGGTCTTTGGCCCTGTGTAAAACAATCAGAATTAAAGTCTTACCTCAGAATAAATGGATGTCACATATCTGCTCTTGTTGTTGCGCACCGCTTGGAGGAACTGCATTGCAAATAATAATATTCTCTTTTTTTGTGATTTTAGTGGAATTTTTCTTCAAAAAAAGTGGAATGAAATGGGAAGTGCAACGAAATCTTGAGTTCAATAAAAAATTAAATTTTTGAGAAAATGCTTTTGAAATAAAAAATTATTATTGGGAGACTTGTTGGAGAATAATTACAATAAATAAAATTTTTCATTATCTAATGATTATATTAATTAACAATATACCTTATTCCTCATCTTGACCAGTGTTGCCGACCGCCTACATCACACAACCGCCCTGGGCTGCTACTACTGACCGACCGCTCTGCATGACGACTACAGACTGAGTACTGCTCTCAACTAGACAGAGCTACAGACTCGCAACGACTACTACTGACAGTCTCGCAACGACTGACAGACAGACTGAGCAACGACTACTCTCTGGTCACAGATGCTACAATGCCTCGCCATCGCTGCTGCGTTACATACGTGTTTCAAGCTGTTCAGCATAACGCATCACTAAATATATTTGTTGGTTTTATAAATATTACTAGTGGACTTAATAATCAAGTAGACAAGATTTATATCGGGTATGCTTCTCTGTTTGCTCTTACTTTCAAATTATTCATCAGGACAGGATTAGTTTGTTCTAGTGACTAAATCATTACAGCCTAACTCATATTTTAATTTTCTAGATTTACTGTCCAAATATTTATAGCCTCTTTCAATGAAATTAGCTACAAATTTACAATTAAAATCCAATTCTAATATTAAAAACAATACAGAGGTTGTGCGTTACCGGAATAGTGCAGTGAACAAGTTGCAGTCCACGGACACAGTCGTGAGGTTTTGGGCACAGTTTTGCTCATTTTTGTTTCGGTATCCAATTGCCTGAACCCCATCCCCAGCCCCAGGACCAGTCTGACTCTCCCTTTGCAGCTTCTGTTAGGCCAAGTACAGAACAGCTTATAGCGAGGGGGCAACAGTGCCTCTTTCTTTGCGAGTGAACTGAACAACGAATTTTCAGAGTAACAAAAATACTTGACCACTTCTAGAGTATGGCATTTTCATATATTGTTTTCGGTTTCCTTTTGTAATAGCATTTGTTTTACTACGACCTAAAAACCTGTTTAGTGTGAAAAACAAGAAAGTATGGAAGTATTGTAAACAGAATTTATGTGAAATTAGGACCACTACGCCCATTACCCATCGACAACGCAATAGTATGTCAACAAGAGAATTACCGTAAAGGGATTACCATTCTACAGCCGATGATATAGAAATTTATTAGTTCACCCCTTCTGTTAAAATGTAACATTTTCCCGACAGCTTTCATGTAATTACATGATGTGTTGCCCGAAATTAATAACGATCGACGGGCGGCATGCTCCATCTCCAGTGCTCTTACGATTATGAGGACATTCCTGCACCCCTCCATGGCCAGCAGGACCACATCTCCCTGGCATGCGAGCAGGCTGATTGGAAAATTCCTGGTGCAGTGGCCTTGGCTCCGGACGAGGAGAAATGCAAACCGCAGCAGATGCATGGCAGGAAGAACCTGAAAGAAGAGAATGAAAAATTCTACAGCGAACGGAAATGCAATGCTATGAATCTCGAGTAGCGAGGCAGACTGATGTATGGTGACAAATAACTATCATGAACTGAGTATGTAAATTTTTCGTTATAGTGAGGGGGGGGGGGGAGATAATGTGATAGACATAAAAAATTCAGTGTTTAGTTACTGTTAGAATAACGATATATTTGACAGAAATAAGTGGTTCACACCAGATGTCAACCACATCAATGCACATTATGAAAATGGATGTTGCTATTAACGCGCACATATATGTATATATGTGTTCATATTACTTAGTGTCTGGAAATAATCACTCTGAAGATAAGATACATCTACCTATCAAAGTTGTGGGGTGGGGGCGAGTAGGCAATGTAGTACAAAACAAACGAATGCACATCCTTTAGTAATACATAATTTAAAATGAGTGAACTGCAAAGAATTTAACACGTAATTTCAAATATTAACGGAACATTTTCTCGTTGACAACCTGCACAAAATGATGAAAGAAAAAAGTTTACCACTTACTACATTTTCGCTCTTCATGCAACAAAACTGCTACACGAAGCATGACTTTTTAATTTATCACTTCTTTATTACTAGATGTATTCGCGACATATTTTATAGACCGTATTCGCGAATACCGCTGAATGAACCTACAAAACTATATTATTGTACGACACACAGTTCAGGGCATATGACGTAAAATAATGAATGCACGAAAAACTGCAGCATCCTGCACGAGTCGCTGCTGAATAGGATATTTGAAGAAAATAATTAACAAAAACACTGATAACCCGAAAACATCCAGAAACAAACGTGCTGTCCGCTAAGTTTACATCAGAAGAACTCAAAACAGCTACTAAAAAGTTTAAATCCGGCACGGTATAAATTATGTCTCTCTTTGGAAGTCAGATATGGAAAATGGAGAGATCTGGTGAGATTGAATAAAAGTCTCTGACCGTTCTTTCCACCAACCTGTCGTCTTATAACGTTGTGTCCCCAGCGGAAATGACAGCTCGTCGGTCGTAGATCTTCTTCGGTAGAGGCTTCTACGCTGACAATTCTATTCTGTGATTGTGCTTTTTGTGGGATACCATTTGACCGGGTTATTCTCTGTATCTACACAGGGCAATAACTGTACTAATGACGGTGATAGTAGGCGACACTTCTCATTAATGTGTCCTGTTTAGTTATTATTCAAATATTCACACACATACACTGTCTTTTACAACATTCGACACAGATCTCTAAACTGTAAGCTAACTTTTACATCCAACATCTGAAATATGATACACATGTCAGGCTGTCCGGTATGCACTAGACAGAGTTGAACCGTGGTAAAATTTGCTGTTTTGAAGAGAGCGCCGCAGCGCGTCGTGTGAAGCAGTCGCTCTCCGTTTCTGGCGTTGGCGCCGCTGTGGCATCGCAGCTTTGGTGTCTCCCTCTGGTGAGAAAGGGGAAAGGTAGCCTGTTCACGTGCATTTAAGGGGCGCTAGGAGCTCGCTAGGCGGCGAGTCTGGTCAGTTGGTCAGCCGGGTAAGTGTGGGGCAGTCAGTGTCTGTCTGTCGTCCGGAGTGCTAGTATGTGTTAGGCCGCCAGTCTGCTCGAGTTTGTTCACGCAATGGTCATTGGCGGTTGGATCGATCGGTTGGTCGGTCGCGCACTGGGGCAGAAGATGACTTGTTCGTCTTGAGCGTCGGTGCATGTGAGATCGCCACGTCAGTCCAGTGGGCCTCGCCGTATAGCGAGGGGTAGTGGCTTCGCGGCCGACACGAGAGCAACAGGAGTCAACCCACGACATCAGCCTGGCCGGTGCGAGCTGCGACGCCGCGAGACGAGAGATCGGCGCGCCTTCCTGCGTCCGTTGAAGCAGCTGGCAGCGGACGGTTGGGGAGAGCGTTTTGGCGGTGCTGCGCAGGTTCTTCGCCAGACATCGCAGTTTATTAGAAGTTAAGTGATTCTTGATATGTTGTTTCATTTACTTGTTAAATTCTACTTTGTCTTTTTGGGCAGTCTCTCGTCCCCAACTTGCTCGTCTGTCTCTCGTCCGAATTTGTTAGGTAGTTAGTGTCTGTCTGTCTGCCTGTCGGTCTGCCGTTCATGAATAGCTGCCTCTGTCACGTTTTTCGGATTCTATGTTAACGAATTTATTGCTTGAAGTGTAACGGCCGTATTCCTGAAATATGTTTTTATGTTGCCTATCATCTTGAGAGGCGGTATATATGTAATGTAGAGCATGTTTGTATACCTTATGTAAGACTGCATTTCATGGGCTTTTATTTAATTGGTCATTTTAGTATATAAAGTTGCCACCCTAAGAGTTGCCACGTAAGAGTTTTTTTTTAAATCAAGTTGCACCTTCGGTGCCAAGTTAATTTTTTTTTTTTTAATGTTTGTGTTTTGTACCATTTTCATCCCTCCTACGGGGTGCATAGTTTATGTGCTTGTGTGAGTTGTTAAAATTTTTAGTTTAAAGTAATCTGGTGTGTTTCAGATTTGCACGAGTGTAGTCTTTCAGAGGTTGTTGTGAGCGGTCGTGACTACGGCCGTGTCAAAAGGCAGTGACAAGGTTCTCAGCCCGAAGGCTCATACTGTCAATATTTGTTCTTTCTGCCTCTGAACAAAATTGTAATTTGATATTTTGAGGGTGCTTCCTGATTATAATTTTAAATGTTTCTTAAAAAAAGGGCTTTCAGGAATAAAATTTCCATTTGTTGAAAGAAATTTAATTTGTTTTCATCAGTTACCCACTGGCAAATACTTCCACGCTCACATACTGTGATTAAATGTGCTAATGTTCTTGATGAATCGCTAGTAAATTAAGTAAATTCTTAAGAAAAGGTTTCAAAGTAAATTCACTGTACAAGAGTGACTATTATATATTCAGATCTAGGTAAGCACGATACTGATATACTTGTCCGGCCGTCCAGAACGCCCAAAACACAGTGGCTAGCGCAGCGTAAGTACTTCGTCTCCCAGGCCCGCCAAAGTGACCGGAAGGTGTCCGAAGCACTTCGGTTGCAATATCGTTACTCTTACATTTCTCAAAACTAGTGAAATTTAATAAACAAAAACGACAGACTCGTAGGGTAACCGTGAGAGATTGTCATGCTAAAAACTGGGTTAAATACAATAAAAGTATATAAATAATTAATAGGAGAAGTTTGGCTTTTTGGCGTCTAGCACCCGAACATGCTGACCAATCACAAGCAAGTTCAGTACGATTGGCGGACTCTCCCACAGCACTGGTACATACTGCACCATCTGTAGCTTGTACCTCACTCCTCCTTTGTACCATTTGAAACTTCATGTGTATCAAGCTGCATGAAGCCAAGCTTCTACCAAAATAAAATACTGGCGGCCACAGCCAGGAATATCACAGAGTCGCAAGGACTTGACGATTTATCGCTGTAACAGATGAAAAATTTTGGGCCTGCGGCTATGGGGTGGCTACTGAAAGTCTATAACTGCTAACGTGACAGCATGTTCTTAAAAACTGGAGAAGGACAAGGATTATCGCTAACTTGAAAGCCAGCAAGCCAGCTTGCGATGCCAAGAACTTTCCCCCTACATATCTTTTTTATTCTACCTTCATTATATCCTCAAAAGAATGTTACTTAGCCGACCTGGGTGGCCGAGCGGTTCTTGGCGCTACAGTTTGGAACCGCGCGACCGCTGCGGTCGCAGGTTCGAATCCTGACTCGATTATGGATGTGTGTGATGTCTTTAGGTTAGTTAGGTTTAAGTAGTTCTAAGTTCTAGCGGACTGATGACCTTAGAAGTTAAGTCCCATAGTTCTCAGAGCCATTTGAACCATTTTTAAAATGTTACTTAATCGTCTTACCGCGGTCACCGAGCCCCACCTGATTCAACTACAAGCTGGACTTAGACCAAATAAATGGTTCAAAAATGGTTCAAATGGCTCTAAGCACTATGGGACTCAACTGCTGTGGTCATAAGTCCCCTAGAACTTAGAACTTCTTAAACCTAACTAACCTAAGGACTTCACACACATCCATGCCCGAGGCAGGATTCGAACCTGCGACCGTAGCGGTCGTGCGGTTCCAGACTGTAGCGCCTTTAACCGCTCGGCCACTCCGGCCGGCACCAAATAAATATTCTGCATCACAAATCGGAGGGTTTTGAGAGGGGTTTGTTTACAGGAGATCTATCCGCAGCTTGTGATAGCGTGCAGCGCAATATAATGTTGCACTAACTACACACAACAAAAAAAGTTTTGCACCACCTCTGTGCCGAGAGTTCCGGAACATATACAGAAAATTAGAATAGAGATCATCACAAACATCAATTCCACCCTTTTTATTGATCATGAAAACCACACATTGCATGTTGTACCATCATACAGCGAGAACTTCAGAGTTGGTGGTCCAGACTGCTGTACGCACCAGTACGTCTAATACCCAGTGGCACGTCCTCTTGCATTGATGCATGCCTGTATTGGTCGTGTCATACTATCCACTATTTCATCAAGGCACTGTTGGTAGATCTCACAGAGTAGTTGTTGGGTCACGTCGTCCATAAAAAGCCCTTTTCATCTATCCCAGGTATGTTCAATAGGGTTCATGTCTGGAGAACGTGCTGGCCACTGGGAACGTGTGACGACGTTAACCTGAAGGAATTCATTCACAAGCTGTACACGATGGGGGCGCGAATCGTCGCCCATGAGGACGAATGCCTCGCCAATATTCTACCGATATGGTTGCACTATCTGTCGGAGGATGGCATTCACTTATCGTACACCCTTTATGGCGCCTTCCACGACCACCACCGGCGTACGTCGGCCCCAAATAATGCCACACCTCCATCCTGCCCCACTTGTTGGACAGTAAGGCGTTCAGCCTGACCGAGTTGCCTCCAAAGACGTCTCCGACGATTGTCTGGTTGAAGGCATATGGGACACTCGTCGGTGAAGAGAACGTGGTGCCAATCCTGAGTGGTCCATTCGGTATGTTGTTGGGCCCATCTGTACTGCGCTGCATGGTGGGGTGGTTGCAAAGATGGGCCTCGCCATGGACGTCGGGAGTGAAGTTGCGCATTATGCATCCTATTGCGCCCAGTTTGAGTCCTGACACGACGTCCTGTGGCTGCACGAAAAGCATTATTCAAAGTGGTGGCGTTGCTGTCAAGGTTCCTCCGAGCCATAATCCATAGGTAGCGGTCATCCACTGCAGTACTAGCCCTTGGGCCGCCTGAGCGAGGCATGTCATCGAGAGTTCCTTTCTCTCCTTACCTCCTCCATGTCCGAACAACATCGAAATGGTTTACTCCGGGACGCCTGGATGCTTCCCTTGTTGTCAGCCCTTCTTGGCAGAAAGTAATAATGCGGATGCGATCGAACCATGGTATATATCGTCTAGGAATGGTTGACAGCACGAGTTGTGTACCTCCTTCCTGGTGGAATGACTGGAACTGATCGGCTGTCCGAGCCCCTCCGTCTAATAGGCGCTGCAGATGCATGGTTGTTTGCATCTTTGGGCTGGCTTAGTGACATCTCTGAACAGTCAAAGGGACTGTGTCTGTGATAGAATATCCACAATCAAAGTCTATCTTCAGGAGTTCTGGAAACATGATTTATGAAAAACTTTTTTGATGTGTGTATATCAATTAAGGAGAGTTTGTTACCTTAGCAGCTCCCTTCAGAACCGTAGATTCTTTGGCGAACTAGACGGCAAGAAAAGTAGACAGAGAATACAAGCATGTGGTCTGCCCCAACGTAGCGTCCTGGCATCATCCTCGTAGTAACGACCACCCACAACCTCTTAACACAAAAAGCTTTATCTATGCTGATGATCTGGCATTAATGTCTTCGAAAGTGTAGAGAGGCGTCTAAGAAATGGACTTCATACTATTGCGCACACTGCCAACCTAACTACCTGTAACGAGACCTGGCTAAAACTCCAGTACCGTACTTTACGAACTGTAAGAAGCATTTTTTATCATTTGAAATATTACTTCCAAAATTCAAGTGCTTCTTATACTCGAAATTGATATAAAAACGTCCAGTGTTTGATTTAAAATTCACGACAGTTTTGAAAATAGCCCTATATCCGATGACGCAGGGAACTTTTCTCTGTTGTTGTTGTTGTGGTCTTCAGTCCTGAGACTAGTTTGATGCTGCTCTCCATGCTGCTCTATCCTGCGCAAGCTTCTTCATCTCCCAGTACCTACTGCAGCCTACATCCCTCTGAATCTGCTTAGTGTATTCATCTCTTGGACTCCCTCTACGATTTTCACCCTCCACGCTGCCCTCCAGTACTAAATTGGTGATCCCTTGATGCCTCAGAACATGTCCTACCAACCGATCCCTTCTTCCAGTCAAGTTGTGCCACAAACTCCTCTTCTCCCCAATCCTATTCATTACCTGCTTATTAGTTATGTGATCTACCCATCTAATCTTCAGCATTGTTCTGTAGCACCACATTTCGAAAGCTTCTATTCTCTTCTTGTTCAAACTAGTTATCGTCCATGTTTCACTTCCATACATGGCTACACTCCATTCATATACTGAAAGGTGGCTACACTGAGCCACTGCGCCAGAGATTGCGCCAAAGAGTATTATTAAGCCGCCTACACAGTGCTTGGGGAGAGCTCGTAGTAGTCAGTGCCTATTGGGAACTCGTAGTAGTCAGTGCCTGTTAAGAACTCGTAGTAGTCAGTGCCTGTTGGGAACTCGTAGTAGTCAGTGCCTGTTAAGAACTCGTAGCAGTCAGTGCCTGTTAAGAACTCGTAGCAGTCAGTGCTTGTTAAGAGCTCGCAGTAGTCAGTGCCTGTCGAGGACTCGTGGTAGTCAGTTCTTGGGGAGAGCTCGTAGTAGAGTGTTTGTTGAGATGTGCTAGTAGGCAGTGCTTGCTGAGATGTGATATTGGAGAGTTCTGGTTGAGATGTGGTAGTAGCGAGTCGGTGTGGAGAGATTGTAATGTTTAGAGTGCTTTTCATCAATATAAATTAAGGTAACAAACTACTTTTCTTTTTTTTCTCATAATTTCAATGTCCTGAATAATGCGTCATTACAGGTTCAGTCAACAAAGCATCTGGCTTGTGTTCTTGTATTAGAGTGTAATTCTGCTTTCCTTACGCAATTATAGTATTTCTATTTTTTAATTACTTCAGTATAAATGGTATTTAAAATTTCTTGTCTTGTTGAAGAAGAACTGTGCCAGATGTGTACGTTGAGTCACACTCCCACACACAGAACAATTACACTTGTGCTTTGGTTTAGTAGGTTTTATAGTTGCTGGGGACTTAATTAATTAACTGTGTTAATGAAAATTTTCTTTCATTGTTTGTTGTTATTCTATGCAGTCAGAATGCGTAATATTACTAGTCAGGGCCCACCGTTTACGAGATACAGCGTAATCGGACATACAGCTACCAAAAATATTTGCATTTTATTTAATTAAGCCCCCATGCACGTGGCGACCCTGCCAGGATCGTCCCTTGGAATTCTTCTGATTGTAAAAATAGTAGACAGTATTATTGTTGTAGTAATCTGGAGTTTAGTAATTGTAGTCTATTTTGCATGTGTAGATTTGGTAATTGGCATTCTTCTAATGGTATTTTTCAAAATTTAATTTTTATTGCCTTGTATATGCATTTGACAATTTAGTGCAATTATTTCAATTGTTCGATTAATCGTGTTTGAGGGAGACATTTCATGTAAATGGTATTGTTGGAGATAAGGAGGCATTGTGTGTAATTTTCGTACAGTGACGAGTTTTGTATGTTTTGTAAATGATTACGCGATCGATGAAAAAGGCAAAAATGATGGATAGTGAGAATGACGAAATTGTTAACATGGCGAACTCGCCAACAGAGGAAAACAGTATGATGGATAATGAAGTGGAAAACAATGTAACAAGTCGGGAAAATAGTCCGGAACCATTTCAAAATTTTTCACAATCAAAAAATTTTCAGGATCCGAGATTAACGATAGAAGATTCTGAAATAGTATCAAACACAGATAGCTTTACAGCTATGACGAAGGAAGCTGGTTTTGCGGGAAATGTTAGGGGCGAAAGGAATTTTGAAACAGTTAACATGGAGCAGTTGATGAGTGCAATATTAAATTTGGGATCACAAATAGGAAGAATTAACACGAAGATAGAAACTTTGACAATGCGGTTAGGCTCACAAATAGGAACAATTAAAACCGAGATGGAAACAATGGAAACACAGTTAGGCTCATGAACAGGGACGTGTTTCAAAAACATGATAGATGAATCAAAGAAAGAAAGTAGAGAAGAAGTACAGCCGATTTTGAATGCTGACAATATAAGTTTAATTTCAACAGAAATCAGACAAGAGGAACAGGGCAGGGAACAGGAAGAAAAAGATCGCGTGATAGTACAGAAATGTTCAGAGTTAAATTTACAATGTGCACACGATAAGGAAGAAATACTTGAGAGAATTGAGGAGTCCGTATCAAATGACAGATTAAATAACATAACACAACAATATGAACAGTTAACTACCAAATGTGTCAATACTGAAACCCGAGTCGCGACACTTACGGAAGACGTAAATAAACAGAAAGGACAATTAAGTGACTCATCGGAAAGAGTTGAGGAGATCTCAGATAAATTGACAAGTCTTAGTTTAGCAGAGGGGTTTGAAGAAAGTAATTTATTTCATTTACGGGATGCAACAAGAGAGCGCCAGGCGCGTGAATTTAACAATAATCGTCATTGGGACTGGGACAGACGCGTAGGTCTTTGTCGCCACGAGCGAAGACTTTGACTATAAACACTTCTTAACTGTTCGGAAATTTAAGATCTTTCGCAATTCTAAGAACGACATACATCCATGTGCATGGTTAGATCAATTTATGTACGCACTTCCACCAAATTTGCAACTAAGTCACAAACTTGAAATTATGTGCGGCTATTAATGTCCTCAGGGGATTCACTACTCTAAGTGAATATGTGCCGTAGCGAGCATAGGGCCCCGAGCTGTGGTGGTGCTATTTCCCTTTTAGTTTTTCTGCACCGCTGCCTACTCTTTTACTATTCTTTGCATCTGTCAAAAACAACTCTTCGACTATCAATCTATCTAGACAGTACATAAACAATAACCGGATATGACGATTTTACCCAAAGGAGATTTCGAAAATTACTGTTTGGACTTACTGTACCTTCAGCAGCATTCATTCCTAGTTTAAACGAAATTTTTCCTGTTTATCTTCGTGACAATATTACTTCATATGTTGCCGATATTCTTATTGCTAAACGTTCTTGGAGTGAGCACAACAAAATTTTGGATTCATTATTACGTATTTTTGCAAGAGTTGGCATTACAGTGAACTTAGAAAAATCTCAATTTGGTCGTTCTCAGGTGAAATTTCTCGGTCACATTATTTCTACAGAAGGTATTCTTCCTGATCCAGAAAAATTAGACGTTGTTCGTAATTATGCTGTACCTACCACAAAACGTGAGGTTCGTAGTTTCCAAAATTTTTGTGGAATGATATACTTTTGAAAAATTTTTGTGGAATGACATACTTGTGAGAAACGAACAGCTACATGTAAACACGCAGAGAGTACAAGGGTACCGCGCTGTGTTTTGGCGGCGGCATATACTCAAAGCAACAGTCAAGTCTGCGCGCCGCACAAGGCAGTCGTTGACCGCAAACAATTGCTTCCTACGTCACGCGCCTACAGCTGATCGAGCGCTCAGTGCGAATGCACTGACAGCCGTAAACAAATACACAGTCTAATTTCTCCGACTAAATTCAGTATAAAGCTATAGTGACTTGATGAATTATGTTATTAACATTCAGTATTTTTCAGGATACGGTTCTATAAAATATTTAAGAACTTCAGGTAAATTTTGTGCGTGTCCGACGTTAAGACGACTTGCTATCGAGAAATTTTCAGGAATAATGTAATTTCGAAGAAGAAACTAATAAACCAAAAAAAGGTAACTATTAATTGAGTTTATTTTTCAGGTAACATATTTCCACTTAGGTACGTATTTTAGACGTAATTTGCTGCTCGCGATTACGTGATTCATACTTTGTGCTAAATTTCATGTTCTATGAATTTACTTGTGAAGCGACGTGCTTGCGTACATTTGCTGATTTTTGTCAATGTTTTATTAATGAACAGGGTTGTTATTTGTATATATTATGCATCGCTTGGCTGCACTGCTTTTTCACTGATGTCATATTTTTATATTATGTGCCTGCTGTGCTTATTTATTTAAATTATAATTGTCACCTGATTAATTGAGCTGATGTGGTTAGGTATGTAAGTTATACTTTGTGATTTATCTGCTTGCGCCTTCATGTTTACTTATTAAGATGACATATGAACATTTATTTGCTTATGCTGATATGATGCTAATGACCTGTTTATTACGTAAGATATATGTTTACTGCTATGCGTATGGATTGCATATTTATACATTTCTGTTTGTCGGCACAACTACTCTTTAATTTGGTATATAGAAATGCTGATATACTGTGTACAAACATAGAGTTTGTGTTACACTATGGTATAGGTTACAGATTGTTCGCCTGGCAGAGCCTCGTTGTAAGAATTGTGCTGCATCCACTTGTTGACATTCTGTTCACTACTGGTATATTTACTCGCTATTGCATGTTTTGCTTACGCTCAGTGCCTTATATTTTTAAGATAGGAAAATGAACTGCTATAATTCGACATGAACGACATTAGTATAAGAAACTTAATAGAAGTCACATGAGCTGGAGGTTTTATGAAAGCTGTATAAATGTATGCTAATAGGAAGGAAGTTAACGACATGACATACCATTACTAGGTTTAGACCATTAACAATTATTACACTGCATTCTTCGTGAGCAATTGAAATAGGAAGTGACACTTGACACAAGAAATACTCCACATGTTTGCTTCTGTTTGCCATAATTCTTGAAGTGGTGTACACACTGTGAAATATTATGATCATTCACACTCCGTAATCATACTTAATTACTGAGAGTTATTCGAACTAAGTCTGTTAGAGGTCATGTATGCATTTCTTTGTTTATAATTCATAATGAGTAGAAGATTTGGGTCAGATGGATTACACAGAGGTTGTGTGTTGACAATGTGTCTTCGGATTGTATGGGATGATGAGGTTTGCTTTAGGATTTTATCTGTACTTGTTCGAGCAGACTGACTAGAGGAAAGAGTTGTTATGGAAGTGAAATGATATTGGCAATAAGGTTTATATGTATCGACGTATTGAAGAGGTATTATTGAGGTATTGAGATTATATGAAGTTGATGATTATTGGAGTTTTTGTGGACAAGAGGTAAGGTAAATGATATTGATGATAAGGTTTATATGTATCGACGTAAGAGGTATTATTGAAGTATTGAGATTATGTGATGCTGATGATTATTGGAGTTTTGGTGTATAAGAGGTAAAGTAAGTGAGGTGCATATTTTTTTTGTTGGTCTATATGGAACAAGGAGGATGAAGATAGCAGACTAGAACACTAAAGTAGAAGGAAGGTTGTCTACACACACTTGTTAAATCACTAAGCAGTATATACTTTTTTTTTTTGGAGAGAGGAAGTAATTGCATATCTTGGCTCACTGACAGTTGCTCAGCAACCGTACATTTTGATCTGGCTTGGCAAACATTGGTCTTGACTTGATGACTATGACGTTGACTTAACTATTATTGACTGTTATACATTGCTGCCACCACTACTTGATACACATGATGAACATCAAATTTTGACAGAATTACATTTACACAGTTAACACTATTCAATTACACAGTAGTACTTAATGTGGATGAAGGATGAGTGAGTGTGTTTTGTGTGTTTTCCTTTCCTAATCCTACCCACCTATCTCCTAAATATTATTTTATTTGTATGTTGTGGCTTGCACTGACACCCACAAATATTATAGGTTTACTGATGTTTGTGTATTTGTAATCGTTAATATGACAATTATCTGACATCATTTGTGTGTTTGTTATGATTTGTATGTTTAGTGTAAAAGCATTTGTATGTGCATTCATACTATTGATCATGCCTGAACTGTCTGATTAGTGATGGTGAATATTATGAACTGTTACCTGCACTTTTTTAACATAATGGGTGCCACTTAGGAATGATTAATTTCTGCTGATGCACTGTGTGATCAGTGATAGTAAATATTATGGACTGTTACTTGTACTTTTTCTACATGATTGGTGCCACTAGGATATGTTTAATTTCTGCTTATAAACTCTGATGAGCAGTGTGATCAGTGATAGTGAATATTATGGACTGTTACTTGTACTTTTTCTACATGATTGGTGCCACTAGGACATGTTTAATTTCTGCTTATAAACTCTGATGAACAGTGGGATCAGAGATAGTGAATATTATGGGCTGCTGTCTGGACCTGCTCAACATAATGGGTTTTCTACTGAATTGTTGCTGTCTGCACCTGCTCAACATTGCTGGATGCCACTAATGGAACTGCTTATACTGAAATACTGTCACTTGTTGGTGTCTGCACCTGTCAACATTACTGGGTGCCACAAATGGGACTGCTTCTACTGAAAAGATGTCACCTGTTGGTGTCTGTACTTGCTCAACATTGCTGAGTGCCACTAATGGAACTGTTTCTGATGAGTGATGTCACTTGTTGGTGTCTGCACCTGTTCAACATTTCTGGGTGCCACTAATGGAACTGCTTCTGCTGAGAAATGTGACTTGTTGCTGTGTGTACCTCTTCAACATTGCCAGGTGCCACAAATGGAACTGTTTCTACTGAAATAATGTCACATGTTGCTGTCTGCACCTGTTCAACATTACTGGGTGCCACTGATGGACTGTTTTTTACTGAAATAATGTGACTTGTTGCTCTGTGTACCTGCTCAACACTACTGGGTGCCACAGATGGCACTGCCATTACTAAAATGATGTCACTTGTTGGTGTCTGCACCTGCTCAACATTACTGGGTGCACAGATGGAGCTACTTCTGTGGAAATGATGTCACTTGTCGGTGTCTGCACCTACTCAACATTGCTGGGTGCCACTAATGAACTGCTTTTACTGAAATAATGTCACTTGTTGCTGTCTGCACCTGCTCAACATTACTGGGTGCCACTGATGGACTGTTTTTTACTGAAAAAATGTGACTTGTTGCTGTGTGTACCTGTTCAACTTTACTGGGTGCCACTGATGAACTGCTTCTACTGAAATAATGTCACTTGTTGCTGTGTGTACCTGCTCAACACTACTGGGGGCCACTGATGAACTGCTTCTACTAAAATAATGTCACTTGTTGCTGTGTGTACCTGCTCAACATTACTGGGTGCCACTGATGGACTGTTTTTTACTGAAATAATGTGACTTGTTGCTGTGTGTACCTGCTCAACACTACTGGGTGCCACAGATGGAACTGCCATTACTAAAATGATGTCACTTGTTGGTGTCTGCACCTGCTCAACATTACTGGGTGCACAGATGGAGCTACTTCTATGGAAATGATGTCACTTGTCGGTGTCTGCCCCTACTCAACATTGCTGGGTGCCACTAATGAACTGCTTTTACTGAAATAATGTCACTTGTTGCTGTCTGCACCTTCTCAACATTACTGGGTGCCACTGATGGACTGTTTTTTACTGAAATAATGTGATTTGTTGCTGTGTGTACCTGCTCAACTTTACTGGGTGCCACTGATGAACTGCTTCTACTGAAATAATGTCACTTGTTGCTGTGTGTATCTGCTCAACACTACTGGGTGCCACTGATGAACTGCTTCTACTGAAATAATGTCACTTGTTGCTGTGTGTACCTGCTCAACATTACTGGGTGCCACTGATGGACTGTTTTTTACTGAAATAATGTGACTTGTTGCTGTGTGTACCTGCTCAACACTACTGGGTGCCACAGATGGAACTGCTTTTACTAAAATGTTGTCACTTGTTGGTGTTTGCACCTGTTGACCATTGCTGGGCTGGAATTATCAACTATTTGTTTTTTTTTTTTTTGAATAATTAAATGTATTTTATGTGAACATTTGTATTAACTGATTTTTTGTGTATTGTGTAAACCATTATGTAAAGCCACATGTATGAAAGAATTTGTATTGCCTACTGTATTTTATATATTAGGTTATTGAAAGGTCAGTGCAAAGCCAAAATTTTAACTAATTATGTGATATTTAGGTATTAATATTATCTTTTATTTTTGTCTGTATTTTTGTGGACGAATTTGGTGATATTTTCACCACCAATACTGGCAAAAATACCATCAAATTCTGGCCTGTGGAGGAGGGGCATATGAAACGTGGCTACACTGAGCCACTGCGCCAGAGATTGCGCCAAAGAGTATTATTAAGCCGCCTACACAGTGCTTGGGGAGAGCTCGTAGTAGTCAGTGCCTGTTGGGAACTCGTAGTAGTCAGTGCCTGTTAAGAACTCGTAGCAGTCAGTGCCTGTTAAGAACTCGTAGCAGTCAGTGCCTGTTAAGAACTCGTAGCAGTCAGTGCTTGTTAAGAGCTCGTAGTAGTCAGTGCCTGTCGAGGACTCGTGGTAGTCAGTTCTTGGGGAGAGCTCGTAGTAGAGTGTTTGTTGAGATGTGCTAGTAGGCAGTGCTTGCTGAGATGTGATATTGGAGAGTTCTGGTTGAGATGTGGTAGTAGCGAGTCGGTGTGGAGAGATTGTAATGTTTAGAGTGCTTTTCATCAATATAAATTAAGGTAACAAACTACTTTTCTTTTTTTTCTCATAATTTCAATGTCCTGAATAATGCGTCATTACAGGTTCAGTCAACAAAGCATCTGGTTTGTGTTCTTGTATTAGAGTGTAATTCTGCTTTCCTTACGCAATTATAGTATTTCTATTTTTTAGTTACTTCAGTATAAATGGTATTTAAAATTTCTTGTCTTGTTGAAGAAGAACCGTGCCAGATGTGTACGTTGAATCACACTCCCACACACAAAACAATTACACTTGTGCTTTGGTTTAGTAGGTTTTATAGTTGCTGGGGACTTAATTAATTAACTGTGTTAACGAAAATTTTCTTTCATTGTTTGTTGTTATTCTATGCAGTCAGATTGCGTAATAATACTAGTCAGGGCCCACCGTTTACGAGACACAGCGTAATCGGACATACAGCTACCAAAAATATTTGCATTTTGTTTAATTAAGCCCCCATGCAATACTTTCAGAAACGACTTCCTGACACTTAAATCTATACTCGAGGTTAACAAATTTCTCTTCTTCAGAAATGCTTTCCTTGCCATTGCCAGTCTACATTTTATGTCCTCTCTACTTGCTCCCCAAATAGCAAAACTCCTTTACTACTTTGAGTGTCTCATTTCCTAATCTAACTCCCTCAGCATCACCCGACTTAATTCGACTACATTCCATTATCCTCGCTTTGCTTTTGTTGATGTTCATCTTATATCCTCCTTTCAAGACACTGTCCATTCCATTCAACTGCTCTTCCAAGTGCTTTGCTGTCTCTGACAGAATTACAATGTCATCGGGAACCTCAAATTTTTTATTTCTTCTTCATGGATTTTAATACCTATTTCGAATTTTTCTTTTGTTCCTTTACTGCATGCTCAATATACAGATTGAACAACATCGGGGAGAGGCTATACAACCCTGTCTCACTCCCTTCCCAACCACTGCTTCCCTTCCGTGTCCCTCGACTCTTATAACTGCCAACTGCTTTCTGTACAAATTGTAAATAGCCTTTCGCTCCCTGTATTTTACCCCTGCCACCTTCAGAACTTGAAAGAGAGTATTCCAGTCAACATTGTCAAAAGCTTTCCCTAAGTCTACAAATGCTAGAAACGTAGGTTGGCCTTTTCTTAATCTAACTTCTAAAATAAGTCGTAGGGTCAGTATTGCCTCACGTGTTCCCATATTTCTACGGAATCCAAACTGATCTTCCCCGAGGTCGGCTTCTACCAGTTTTTCCATTCGTCTGTAAAGAATTCGCGTTAGTATTTTGCAGCCGTGACTTTCTCTATGTGGCAACAATGGGTTCAACTGGCAGCAGCAGTGCACTGAAGTGACGATCACGAGTTACGGAGATTCGAAACCTTGCTAACACAGTCTACCTCCTGGCTCGCCATCACAAACCCAGAATACTGCCTAACCTACGATGCGTCATTGCAGATTACGATGCCGGATAACTTCAACTGAAAGCGATTTGTGTTATCCGTTACAGTACAAAATCTTTGTTAGTAGTTAGTCTCGTAAAGAAAAAAATAAAGGCATTCAAATGATGCGTGATGATAATAGCATACGCAGGAAAAAACGGAGGATCCGAGAGGCATTTTGGCTCTCCACCGAGAGAAAAAGCTATTCGCGATTGGCGGGCTAGTAAAACAGAACTGCAAAAAATAAGAAAGACTGAATGTGCAAGTAGAGGGCCGAATATAAAATGGCCAAAACTAGATGATGACGTACTGAAATGGATCAAGGACACCGCTGGAATTAATACAGAAATCATTCAAATACATGCTCGTAATCTAGTGCTACAGCGTAACTTAACAAACTTTAAACTTTGAGTTGGTTGGCGCCAAAGGTTTATGAAGCGTCATGGACTTCGCGTACGAACCAAAACCAAAATATCTCAGAAAATACCAAAAGAGTGTGAAGGAAAAAGTTACCTTTCCCTCGTTTTATTATTTATCATTGAAAAAAACTTGTGTGGATCTAAGTCAAATAGCGAATATGACCGAAACTCCTCTGACATTTGATGTGCCGAGTACAGAACCGTTGCCATGAAAGGTCCTAAAACTGTAACCATAAAAGCAAGTGGAAACGAAAAAATACACTACACTGTGGTCCTTTCATAGTGTGTTGATGGTATTACACTTAGTGCAAAACAATGCCAAAACCTTCTGAGATACCGCCAGATGTACTTGCTCACATATGTGGCACAGGGTGGATCAACGAGGCTTGTATTGAATTAGGGATTAACAGAGTGTGGAAGAGAAGGAAAGGCGCTTTACTGAAGAGGAGGGCTCTTGTGCTAGATCAGTTTAGCAGTCATTCGAAAAATTCTGTGAAAGAGAAATTGAGACAGGGAAATACAGAGCTTGCTGTTCTTCTGGGAGTGATTACTTCACAACTGCAACCTCTTGATGTCTCGGTAAAAAAACCATTTAAAATGATACGAGAGAGGAATGGAACATCTGGTTGAAATCAAACATTATTTCACACCGAAGGCAGCTTTAAATCGACCTACGATCAAAATAGTGTGTGTGTGTGGATACAACATCGTGGTGTAGAGTGAGAGAAAATAATGTTAAAATTTTCAAGAAGTGCGTCATAAAGAACGCTCTCGATGGCAGTGAACACCATCTTCTATATGAAGAGGATAACGAAGTTGACGAAGAGGAAGAAGAAGGAAAAAGAAAAGATGATGATTTTCTGCGATTTTAAAGGTCACATCCGTTTTATTAACAAATAATTTTTTTAATCTACCATTGCAATCTAATAATAAAAATGGTGAAAAAGCTTATTTTTTAAACAAAATTTCTTAAAAGTTATGGTGTATCGTAACGTGACATCCTCCTCTAGCATTACTTTTCTTAACAGTAGTTGCCGATACCAGTACTAAGGTTTTGCTACTTTTGGAGAAGTCAGTGTTACCTCAATTGCTTTTCTAAAAACTTTGATATAATTTTATTCACAGTATGTTATAATTCAAGCTAAATTTTATGAAAAGGAATTATTTTATAAAATATTTTAGTTTCGATGCTATAATCGATAAGTACTATCTCAGAATGTATAGTTAAAATTATATTTTTTACAACATTTTAAATTACGAATTATTTCACCACTTAAAATGTCTATTATTAATTACGTAATCCTGTACTGTTTTCTGTGTTTATTTGTGGATTCATTTATGAAATAATAATCGAAATTAATAATGTTGCGAAAAATAGTATGATTTCATTGGTTAAGAAACATTGTAAACCCTTTGGAAGATGGTTTTTTTCTGCAGAGTGTGAGAGTCGTAAGCTAGTCTCTCATGTGAGCGGACGTATTTTTGTGTAATAGATGCGAACAATGTAATTTCGGTTCTGTTGATGTGAAAAATCAGTATACTGTATGGCATAGCAAAATGTGAAAAAATCAGTGGAAAATATATTTAGGTAAAAAATTCTGCAAAGACAACCTTCCAATTTATTTAGTTCAAACCAACCTTGAGGACCTGATGTTAGATTTTCAGCTTCAAGAATCAGACTCCAAGACAAAAAGAACTGGGGCCATGTCAACATGACAAGCTAAATAAACTTGAAAGTTTATAGTATTCTTTGTTCCTCTCAGATCTTCGTAAAAGACTTTGCTTATTAATTACTTCGACTGAGCATTGTTGAATGTGGACAATACATGGGAAAGGAAGGAGTGTGGAGATTACAGTGTCTTATAATCTGCAGTGATTTCGAGTTCGTAAAATACGGTATACGCTTTTCATATACGAAACAAAGATAACAGAAAATTAAAAGCCGAGTGGGAAGGCGTTGAGCTTGAGCACTGCCATAATCCAAAATATTTCGGTGTTAGGCTGGACCGTGTGCTGATTACTGTAAGCCGCCTTGCCTCTCACAAGTGTTTCAGTGTAACGAATGTACGAAATTTTGACCGTTGTTTCTAATGCACGTGGCACTACTGAGTCTGAATGAAAATCCGAAGTGTATTAGTGTTTCCGAACTAATGTTTGGACATTCATTGCGAATTCGCTGCCGCATACCTTCGAGCGTTATTGTTATATCCATATAAACCGTCCCCAGAGGAAAAAATCTTCAGAAGTCATATCGGGTGAACGTGCGAGTCACGTTTGAGGACCTCCTAGTCCAATCCATCGAACAAGATAGCTTCGATTTAAAACTTCTCGAGCTACTCGTGAATAATGCGTTGGTCATCCATCGTGTTCAAACCACATATCCTGTCTCGTTTGAAGTGGAATATCGTCCATTAGTATCGGTAAAACATCATCCACAATGTTCTATACATTTGACGATTTATATTACCTTCTATGAAGCATGGGCCAAATAACTGCTTTCCTAAAATACGGCACCAAACGTTGACACTCCACAGGTTTTGATCTTCAATCTGCTGTGTAGTCTTTTTGTATATAACTGTGTTGGCCTGGATTTACGCCCTTTCTCTGAATGCCATCATGTCTGTCTCAGTTTTAATGACGTTCGAATTCTCTTCCTGTGCAACTTTCGCAAGTAAGCGCAGCATTCATCGGAGATCGTCTCTTGAGTCGGTGGAAACCACTTCGTCAACTCTGAAGAGCATTGTGTTTAGTATTGTTGTTAATTTTAAAATGCGTACCTATTTTCTTATGCCATTCGTGCATGACATTGTTAAATGGACTCGATTACAGTGGTCACTCTTACCTAAGGACAACTGGCATCCACACATATGTCGTGTAATTGAGAAGTGTTATATTCGTTTTCTCGTACATGCTTTCTGTTATACTTACTAGACGTTGTAGGCGACTTTTGTCCACCAAGACTTGATAGCTTTACTCTTTTTATTCCAGTGTTCATGATCAATGAAAGTGACTTACGTTCATAGATTGTATTCTCTGTATTTTTCAATTAGCCATGCAGTAACGAATAAACAGTCCATGCACTATCTGTCTTTGCAAAAGAAATTTCGAATATAATTTTAGAGTACTTCGAATTACGTTGTAATTAAATATTAAACTGAAGTATTTCTGCACGCATTTAATATTTCCTCATCAATAAATCGTTTCTAACAGTACCAAGATGCCTTTGATTTTTACACATATGTATTTCTTTTTCGCGACGGAGATTAATGCCAACTGTCCTATTTTTGGTTTCCCCTATGTCATCGACTTTTTCTTTCTCTCCACTTTCGCAGCACAATATGACACAGTGCTGCTTCCTGGCGCGTTTGGCCAAGCTATAATCCTGCTCCCCTTTACATGTCTCTTCCAACATGGCCTGTGTGTTGTGTCTTTACCAGAAACTCGAAACAAAAATTAACCTTTCCGGAACATCGCTCCCACTGTTATCTTATTCTGCAAGAACTTTCTAACGGTTTTTATTAATGTTAGTATAGATCGGCAAAGTGAACTGTGAATGTGGACGTAGAGGGAACTGTACAGGTGTCTTTACTAGACGCAGTGGGCGTTGACACCCCACTGGGGAAACTTGCTGATAATGCTGTTACATGTTGAGAAGAAGGAGACGGGAGTGCTAGGTGCAGACTGAGAAGACAACAAGAAATACAAGCAAAAGTTTAAAGTATAGTAAGTCGATTTATTTCTCTCCGTTGACTCCGTTTCTCTCCGTCTCACATATCAATAAGACGTTGTTGCCTGTGTGGGCAGATCTAATGTTTGGTTTGCGTTATTGCACTTGCCATTATTACGCAACGTAATACGTCCCCGTCCTATCGTAGTGTTTCATGCTACAAGCCATAAACGCAGCGCCTCATCAGACACGAATTTCGAGTCTTTGAAATATATTCAACATTGTCATTTCAGCTGGGCATAGATTTTTAGATAGGACTAATTTCTTTGGGTACTAATTCTCGATCCAGGCATAAATGTAGTATAAAATAATCCAATTTCCATTTACCATAACATTTCGTCTAAACTTTTCTAGATGAAGTCAGCTTTGTTTCAGATAGCAGACCACACACCTGAAGCTCCATTGAACCCACTTCTGATGTGAGCATCAACCGCCGAGTAATGAAGCTTTTAAGTTCGGTACGTGCAAGTAAAAATAATTCACAGTATCACGTAGGCAGTTTAGTGAACTTAGACGGTTGAATATTTCATCAATTTCTATTACAAATTTGTTTCCCAGAAATGGGCCCAAAAAGACCTTCGGTTTAGAAACATCAAAAAACGGAAAGAACAAAATAGTAAGAAACTGTTAGTAAAGCTTGTAAAGCGGCCGCCGAATGAATTAGAGGAAAAAAGGCTGTTAGAAGTCGATCGAAATGTTAATACTGTCTTACGAAAAACAAGCGAAAAATGTACATGTTCAAAACAGCAGATAAAAATGCACTTGACCCCTTCGTGAGAGATAATCTCCACTCATTCCAAATTAATAATATAAGTATAGACAAGATGTGGCTTCAACTCAAAGAAATAGTATCGGCAAGTCACACCAATATTCAGGAAAGGTAGTACGGGTAATCCATTAAATTACAAGCGTATGTCGTTAACGTCGATATGCAGCAGGATTTTAGAACACATATTGTGTTCGAACATTATGAATTACCTCGAAGGAAACCGTCTATTGACACACAGTCAACATGGGTTTAGAAAACATCGTTCCTGTGAAACGCAACTAGCTCTTTATTCACATGAAGTGTTGAGTGCTATTGACATGACAATTTAGATCGACTCCGTATTTCTGGATTTCCGGAAGGCTTTTGACACTGTACCACACAAGCGGGTCGTAGTGAAATTGCGTTCTTAGAGAATATCGTCTCAGTTATGTGACTGGATTTGTGATTGCCTGTCAGAGAGGTCACAGTTCGTAGTAATTGACGGAAAGTCACGGAATAAAACAGAAATAATGAATACATAGTGTGTTGTGGCGTGATCACTCTGTTGTATAAATAATTCAAAAGCCAAGATCGCTTAAACACTGTTTACTAGATGACCGGTTTCTGACGAAATAGAATGACCATGAGAGCAGTTGTTTCTTAATTTTTATTTCTGCGACAATGATTTAATATCATCTGGTCTGCCTCATGTATCGTTATATCCAAATGATTTATACATGTTAAGCTGTATTCAGATCCTATAATGGCTGCTTTAGTGTGTTAAAACCGGTAATCTAGTAAACAGTGTTTAAGTGATCGTGGCTTTTGAATTATTTAAAAAACAGAGGTGATTTCTGGCGTTTCCCAAGGTAGTGTTATAGGCCCTTTGCTGTTCCTTACCTGTATAAACTATTTGGGAGACAATCCGAGCAGCCGTCTTCGGTTGTTTGCCGATGACGCTGTCGTTTATCGACTAATAAAGTCATCAGAAGATCAAAACAAACTGCAAAACGATTTAGAAGAAATATCGGAGTGGTGAGAAAAGTGGCACTTGACCCTAAATAACGAAAAGTGTGAGGTCATCCACATAGGTGCTGAAAGTAACTCGTTATACTCTGGTTACACGATAAATCAATTTAACTTAAAAGCCGTAAATTCAACTAAATACCCAGGTATTACAATTACGAACAACTTAAATTGGAAGGAACACATAGAAAATGTTATGTGGAAGGCTAACCATAGACTGCATTTCATTGGCAGGACTCTTAGAAAAAGTAACAGACCTACTAAGGAAACTACACTGCGCTTGTCAGTCCTCTTTAAGAATACTGCTGCGCAGTGTGGGATCCTTACCAGATAGGACTGAAGGAGTACATCGAAAAAGTTCAAAGAAAGGCAGCACATTTTGTATTATCACGAAATATGGGAGACAGTGTCACAGAAATGATACAGGATTTGGGCAGGATATCAATAAAAGAAAGGTGTTTCTTGTTGTGACGGAATCTTCTCACGAAATTCCGATCACCTACTTTCTCCTCCGAATGCGAAAATATTTTGTTGACATTGACCTACATAGGGAGAATCGATCACCACGATAAAACAAGGGAAATCAGAGCTTGTACGGAAAGATACATGTGTTCATTCTTTCCGCGCCCTATACGAGACTGGAATAATAGAGAATTGTGGAGGTCGTTCGATGAACCGTCTGTCAGGCACTTGTATGTGGTTTGCAGAGTATCCATGTAGTTGTAGATACTTAGATTGTACTAGAAGAAAACAGCAACAGACAGGTCGCTCCAGCAGAGGTGTTCAACAACTTTGCACAAGGAAATAATTTCGTGCAAAGTCACTTTGCAAAAGCTATCCCTTCCGCATATGTTGGAGAAGCACAATTAATGTAGATTATGTATTTAACACAACGAATGGGCGAATACAAGTAACCCACGATGGAACTAAAATGTCTGGGAAATTTTTGATACGTCGTTCGTTTTAAACTTGCTGAAAGGGGCCTAGAAACGATAGACTTAAATAACCAAAAATATCCCAACACAGACGAGGCAAGAATTCTATCAAGAAATGTAAGAAGACGATGAATGTTGTATAGCCAGTGTAAGGAAAATTTTGTTTGTCTTCCTTGCCCCCTTGCCAACAGAGGTGTATTTTTGTGTACTTTGGAACTTTTTAATCACTATAGCCCTCAACCTTTGGAGCAAATAAAATATGTTACAAGCTATTTTTCTTCCAAAATTCGTTACAGAACATTTAGGTATATGTTCCGATCTGAAATTTTGTGCAGAGTAAAAATTGTTAATCACTTCTCTATTAACAACATATCCATTTTGTCTGTTGAGCTCTGTGACTGTCAATTATATTATTTTAATGGCTATAATAATCAGATATTTTGATATGTACTTTTATTCAACCTAATACACGTTTCAAAGTTTCACTCATTTTCAGTTAGGGTAATATATATTTGAGGCTTTAGATAGTGGGTATTTACAACAACGACAGCCAGCAGGATGCTCCAGCTGCCCTAAGGCAGGTGGGCAAAGCTGATTTGTTCACTGGGAGCTGCAGTATTCAGTTTGCTGTCAATGTTGTGAGTATGTATTGACTGAAGACTCAAATACCGTAAAACTAGGCAAGTTTGCGGCAGAAGCATTACTTTGTCACAACATCGCTCTCGAGCTTTTTATCCTTTAATAGTGCAATTCGAATTCACAATCATTAAATGAATCTAGTGCAATGTGATCCTGAACAGTCCTGTCAAAAGTTACAGCAGCTACAAGTACGTTCACTAACTTGTAGCTGTTCACAAACCCACCTTGTGTGCAGGTGGAAAAACTTGTTTATAGGTTTCTTCGAAACTTAAATGTCTTCAACATTTCGCGACCCTCTCAGCAACTGTATAAATATTAATTTTAATTTTAATAATGAACAGCCTCAGTTGCACCGTTTACCTAGAATTTACCTAGGTAAATTCTAGGTAAACGGTGCAACTGAGGCTGTTCATTATTAAAATTAAAATTAATTCTTGGAAACGCTTTCTTATTGCCTATAACTTTGAAGTGCTTACTAAATGGTGGTAAGTTGTCATAAATAAGTTATGTATGTAGACGTTAGGCATAGGAGTTAAATTTTACAAAGATTTATTCAGCCGTTGGAAAACGAAAACGTTTTTGCAATGAAGTTTGGAGGTAACTTTGTGACAGCACATATACCAGCAGAAACAAGCGTAACAGTACAACGAAAAGACAGTCAAAAGTTGCATATTTTACTTTTTTATTCACTCGATGACAACTTTCGGGCTGAGAGCCATTTTCTGATCACCGTAACACAGTAAACAAGGGCATTTCCGAAGATGTGAAAACCACGTCCAAAATGTGCAACGAACAGTACAGCGCTTACAGATAATTCTGCTTTCGCTGTAGCTGTTCGTTGACCAGGGACTAGAGATAACTCTGTACGCGCTGTAACTGTTCGTTGCACACTATTACACGGTTTTCGCATCTTCGGAAATATCGTTTTTTACTATGTTACAGTGATGTGAAAATTGGTCCCCGCTCGAAACTAGTTATCGAGTGAATAAAAAAAGTAAAATCTGGAACTTTGGACTGGTTTTTCGTTGCACCGATTGACAGAAATTATGGGTTTGGAAAATAGACATTATTTTATTTCGTTTTGTAAGCTTGACTTTAAATATAACATATAGTTGCTCAGAATATTGTATTAAATATGTCATCAATGTTATTTCTCATACCACTTTTGTCTAACAGGTCAGAAGCTAAAGCAATGAATTGAAACTGGTGCAATGGCCGGAACTTGAAACCAACTTCCCTCCTTAGTAGGCAGGAGTGCCATTCATTACGCCAACGTAGCATTGCAACTACTCCCGCTGCAAGGATTACACTCATCTACTAGCCTCCCTCAGACAAACTTCAGTTCAGACCTTCAAACAATTTTCCCCACCTTAAATGGTCAGTATTGTCGAGGATCTCCGACACTGGAATAGCATCACAGCTTTGTATATAATGGGGAAATCCTACATGTACCTGAGGCATAGGTCATCTACAGTTCTGATGGAATTACTTTTTCCTGGAGACATATTAGTCTCAACTATATATCTTCGAGAAGGATAGAAGGTGAAGGAATCAATTAAAATTTTTGCCTTGGTTAGAGGATATTGTTTTAAATGTAAGTGTTGTGATTTGTTTTTTCCCTGTCATATTGTTCCATCGATAGGTACGTAATAGGTACGTAAAATTACGGCATATTCATAATTTTTCCTTTTTGCACCGTCTTACTACAACTGAATGTAACACAATTTTCATGACATACGCGTCTCGCTTTTATTCTCTGCAAGGCATCTTCAGTGTCCTGGAATATGTACATATTTTTACTATTTATATTTTGGGGCAATGTACCTATAAGTTAAAAACAGTTCTGGTGGTTGGTTTTTGCTATGATGTATTGTAATAATATTTTAAATTCTACTTACAGGTTGCGTGGACGATTTTCTACATATTACGTTTCTGTTCCATTTTTTGGTGCCGTTCCTCCTCTTATAATTGTCACTTGGGTTTTTTTCCACAGTTCACAGCACTATGGAACGGAACACCGTTTTGATGCAATGTTTTGGTTTGTGTTGTCGACTGTCGGATGTTATTGCCAAAGATCAAATGTTATATCCAACTTTCGTGTGTAAGTTTTGAAGTATCTGTGATCTGTGTGTGTGTGTTTGTGTTTGTGTGTGTGTGTGTGTGTGTGTGTGTGTGTGTGTGTGTCTGTGTGTATGCGCGTGTATGTATATTTTGGTGTGAAATAATATTTATTTTGATGAGCTTTCCTTTCTTTCCTTCTTTTGTGGCTGCTAATGTGAGAGGAACGATTTTTATCGTATTATTTCTTTTATTGAGTGTAGTAGGGAGCCTGTACTGATGTGTGTTTGCTGATTTACCACATGTTTGTTTTCAGCGATGGCGTTCTGGATGCGGAAGTTCTCTTGGATATGTATAAGATATTTGTTATGGTTGCTCATTCTCATTATTTTCATTTCTTGTTCCATATTTGTAGTGTAATGGTTATGGTGTTTTAAATGTTCTGCAAATGTGGAATCGTTTGTTTCCTATTTACAACACGTAATATGTTCTTTGTACCGGGCTTTAAAATTCCTGCATGTCATACCAATGTATACTGCATCACAATTTTGACATTCAAGTTTATATGTATTACTGATCGTAGAAATTTATCCCTCTTGGTAGTTAGTTGGCTTACGTGTGATTGGAGGGTTTGCCCAGTCTTATATGCCATTTGGAAGCCCTGTCTCTTTAGGATGTACGCAACGCTGTGTGTTAATAAAAGTAAAACACGAACGGCACGAAAACTGTGTATCATTCTGTTGTAGTTAGACGGTCCACAAAGTAAAAATTATCTATACAGCTTAATTTTACACGCAAATGAAGAAGACAGGACTATAAAAGTTGAAGGCATGTAAAAGTTTTTTTTATTGGCCTTTCTTAATCAAGTTTAGTTTTGTTTTCATTCTTATTTTGTGTCAGTGACGGGAGGTCTATAATTATTTCGATTTTAATAAAATTAGAAAATCTGTGACAATTTTTTTCTGTGAATGGGTAAAGCAATACTTACAAAATTTGTAACAAAGTTGTAGTCAGCACATTTTTGTAACAGGTGAATGTACCTCTACTTTCCTTTCCCTCGGTTCACAGAGGTATTAAATTCCCTTGCACATTGCTTCCTCTTTGCATTTGTGCCTTGAGAATGGCAGGGTGTGCTCCTATTGAAATATCGGCGGTTGTCGACGACGTCACCCGGCAGCAAACCCGTATGTAATTTGAACATTCAATTCGCCGTGAGAAGTTAAGATCTCACATTGTTTACCTCTACGGGGAGGAAATGTATCGCTGCTTGCGGAGGTTGGATAAACTTCGCAGCAGTAGAGTAAGGAATCTGCATTTTCGTTTTTATTGAAGTGTCGAAATCATAGTGTGGTTCCAACGTTTGCTAAGGTTGTGCATCATATTAATTATCCTGCCGCCAATCGCATCAAGCATCGTGCTGGTTTAGCTCTTGTTCGTGAAAGGATCCACTATACGCGCCGTCAATTAGATTTTGTTCCTAGGGAATTATTTCAGCTTCATTTAATGATGGCGTCTAATGTTTCTGAATATGCTTGGGACTGGGTGGGCGGTGCCTCTTGGTCGCAGTCTGACTGGGAATTTCAGTCTGTAACTGCTCGTCATTAGGCGAAGTTTGAACGTTTCCTTGGCTCCATGTGTAATTATAATTTTGATTCTCGACGTTGTGTGATCAATCTCACGGAGAAAACGTTTGACGACGGAGCTTTGTCTGTGTTGGGGAAAGGTTTGAATTTCTCACCGACGGCTAAGTGTTTACCAGTCGTTGATACTATTAGTTCTATTGAACTGGCTGTTTATAAACTGCCTTCCGAGGCTGCGGAAGAGATTAGGAAAGAAGCTTGTCGTGTGTTGACTGGGGCCGTCCAACCAAGTGTAACATTACAGCAGCTGAGGCGGCTGCTTTACGTTCACTCAGAATGGATCCTGATATTGTTGTTTTATCTGCGGTCAAGGGAAATGCCACGGTTTTGTTGAACAAGCACGATTACAATCAGAAGATGCAGTGTCTACTTTCTGATTCGGCGTACCGCATAATCGGTGCTGACCCTACTAAGAGTGTTGAGAGAAAGACTAATAGCCTCCTGAAGAAAAATTCTTTGTCACAGGAGACTATCAATAGTCTTAATTCTTACTGTGCTGTACCACCTAGATTATATGGCCATCCTAAGGTCCATAAAGAGGCTGTCACGTCGAGGCCTATTGATTCTAATATTGGTGCTCCGACAAATCGTGTAGCTAAACACCTTGCTAGTTTGTTGGGCCCACTAGTAGGTTAGGTGTGAACACCACATTAAGAACTCTGCAGATTTCTTACGTCGATTGCAGGGATTGCGTTTCAATGACTCTGATATTTTAGTCAGTTTTTATGTGGTTTCTCTTTTTACTCGCGTTACTCTCTATGATTCGTTGCAGCTAACTGAGGTTAAGTTTGGTGTCGAATTAACAAATTTGTTTCAAGATTTGCTGTCTTCCACTTACTTTTTATTCAATGGTCAGTACTACGAACAAACTGATGGAGTTACAATGGGAAGCCCTTTGTCACCTATTGTGTCCAATTTGTTTATGGAGGGCTTTTGAGGAACGTGCATTGGAGTCAGCGACCTAGAAACCTGCATGTTTCTTTCAGATATGTAGACGATACTTTTGTTGTTTGGTCTCATGGTAGTGAGAATTTAAACCGGTTTTTGGAACACCTGAATTCAGTCCACCCGAATATTCAGTTCACTAAGGAGGTGGAAAAGAATGGATGCCTTCTCTTCCTTGATGTGTTGGTCAGAAGGAAGACGTACGTTGGGACATTCTGTTTGTAGGAAGCCTATTCACACTGACTTGTATATGCAAGCTGATAGTTGTCACCATCCAGCTCAGCGTGAAGGAGTACTTCGTACCTTGGTTCACAGGGCCCACGTTATCTCAGACCCTGAAAGTTTGGCAGCTGAGCTAGCACATCTCGAAGTCAAGTTTCGTCAGAATGGTTATAGTGAGAGGCAGATCAAACGTGCCTTGCGCTATCAGCCCTCTGTGCAACGGCTGAGTGACGATAGCAACGATGTGAAACCTAAGTCTACTGCCTTTTTGCCTTACGCAGGAAGCATTTCCAACAGAATTGGCCGTATTTTGGGGAAATATTATGTGAAATGTGTTTTTCGACCACCTTCTAAGGCCCTGTTAGTGTCCGTAAAAGATGATCTTGGTTTGCGTAAGGCGGTGTCTGTCGTATTCCTTGCAGTTGTCGCAAGTCATATATTGGTCATACAATCAGGGCTGTGGAAGACCGGTGTATTTAACATAAGCGTCACACATGCTTACAACAGCCGAGCAAATCCGCTATTGCAGAACATTGCCTTGACACCGGTCATCCTATGGAATACAATAACACAGAGATTCTGGCTTGCACGTCCAGCTACTGGGATAGTGTTATTAAGGAAGCTGTTGAAATCAAACTATCAAAGAACCTTATAAACAGAGATGGTGGATTTTGTTTAAATGCTGCTTGGAATCCGGCTCTGTCTCTCATCAAAAAACAGAGGGACAGAATTAGTGCTACCTCACCTGTTGATTCATAGTCACTATCGATATTTCTGATGTTGGTTATCTTTTGCTTGTGTGATTACTCTGCAGTTACTTGTTTTGTGTGTGGTATCTTCCTTGTTTCTCCTCTGTGAACCGATGTATTAAATTCCCTTGCACATTGTTTCCTCCTTGCATTTGTGCCTTGAGAATGGCAGGGTGTGCTCCTGTCGAAATATCGGCGATGGTCAACGACGTCACCCGGCAGCAAACCCGTAAGTTATTGGAATATCTCAGATATATCTCACAGTTTCACTTGACTTTAATTTTCTGCCGGGATATGCCTTAATAAAAGCGCCGTATCTTATACTGAAAAATGTGCAGCTGATATTTGTTCCAAATGGGATGTTAATACAGCGGAGTTAGTTAAAAGACTATTAGCTTCCAAGTTCCAGTCTAAAGAGCTGATTAAGGGTACCGACACAGCTTACCATTTGGATATTTCAAGTTTTTTTTTCAAATTATGGATTAAGAGACGCTTGTTTTTCAAGTTTTTTTCAAATTATGGATTAAGAGATGCTTATCATGACATAGAAATAACATTGAGGCTATTTCTGAAAATGTCAATGATTGCAAGTTCCTGCAAAGCAGTTTCGGGAAGTTAAAGCCAACAATAAAATATTTAACGTCGGGTATGAGTGAAAGCAGACAGTCATGTTTAGATAAGTTCTCGACAGAATACCACACAGCTGCTAAGCTTTACTTCAGTTACACAACAAATGACTTGATTTCGCTCAAAGCAAGGAAATGAAGAAAACAATTATAATAACAGAATACCACACAGCTGCTAAGCTTTACTTCAGTTACACAACAAATGACTTGATTTCGCTCAAAGCAAGGAAATGAAGAAAACAATTATAATAAAGCGTTCCTGAATGTGATATACCCTATATTTCTAATCAGAACCCCTTCATTTTATTTATAATAATACTTGGTAAGCTATCAATACACAATAATAAAACAAATATGTAACAGTGACGATAAAAATAAGTTACAAGTTTTGTTTTACTTTCAATAGAGATTTTCTTAAAATATAGTCATATGTTTCGTTAGTTACGTCAAGTATTCTTCATCAATATAGTTCAGTAGAGTAGTAATTTTCAATAACACTTCGTTTTTATTATACTTACTTACAGGATTATAAAATGTGTCAAAATAAAAGAAATTGTTACTTTAGGAAGTATGGTATGTGATTTGTACCGAACTAATAACGCATAAAGAAAAATCTCTCACGTCGAACAAAGAATGTCTGCATGTAAACGGATAACAGAATAAAACAATGTCTGCACTACAATAGTTGCACTAAAACGTACGCTACTACATATATTTTAAATGTAAAAGTTTTACAACGAATGTAACTACAAAAATGTTTACAGCAGTGACAGCTGGGAAGAGGAACGAAGGAACGCTAATGGATTTGGCGTGTTACCAGCCTAGCGGCACGACGTACCAGCGAAAGAAAATGTGCGAACAGCAGGGAGTCCGAGCCCTTACTTTTAATGATACGATTCGAGGAGAAGCTTACAAAAATTAAGCTACAGATGACTATTTAGGCAGTGTTTCAGACTCACTGTTAGTGAGAGGTAAAATATTCATATGGCATTCACAGTAGCTAACTATGATAGAGGAAGATTGAATTGATATGAAGATAATAATGAGAGATATGTGTGATTTGCAAAACTATAATTATTTTTCAGGTTCATCTACATCTACGTGATTACTCTGCCATTCACAATAAAGTGCCTGGCAGAGGGTTCAATGAACCACCTTTAAGCTGTCACTCTACCGTTCCACTCTCTTTAACGGCGCGCGGGAAAATCTAGCAATTAAATTTTTCTGTGCGAGCTCTGATTTCTCTTATTTTATCGTGATGATCATTTCTCCCTATGTAGGTGGGTGCCGACAGAATTTTTTCGCAATCGGAGGAGAAAATTGGTGATTGAAATTTCATGTGAAGATCCAGTCGCATCGAAAAACCCCTTTGCTTTAATGATTACAACTCCAAAACACGTATCATGTCTGTGGCACTATCTCCTATACTTCTCGACAATACAAAACGAGCTGCCACTCTTTGTACTTTTTCGATGTCATGCGTCAGTGCCATCTGGTGCGGATCCCACACCGCACAACAATACTCCAAATCGGTCGGATAAGCGTGGTGAAAGCAGTCTCTTTAGTAGACATGTTGCACCGTCAAAGTGTTCTGCCAATGAATCGCAGTCTTTGGCTGGCTCTGCCCACAACATTATCTTCGTAATCGTTCCAGTTTAGGGTTTTGTAATTGTAATCCCTAAGTATTTAGTTGAATTTACAGCCTTCAAATATGTGTGACATATCGCGTAATCGAAAATTATCGGATTTCGCTTAGGACTCATGTGAATAAGTTCTTGCTTTTCGTTATTCAGGGTCATTTGCCACTTTTCGCACCATACAGATGTCTTATCTAAATCATCTTGCAATTTCTTTTGGTCATCTGATTACTTCACAAGACGGTAAATGACAGCATCATCTGTAAACAATCTAAAACGACTACTGAGATTGTCTCCGATGTCGTTGATATAGATCAGGAAAAATAGAGGACCTATAACACTTCCTTGGGGAACGTCGGATATTATTTCTGCTTTACTCGATGACTTTCCGTCTATTACTACGAACTGTGACCTTTCTGACAGGAAATTACGAATCCAGTCGCACAACTGAGGCGATGTTCCGCAGGAACACAGTTTGGTTAGAAGACGCTTACGAGGAACGGTGTCGAAAGCCTTCTGGAAATTTAAAAATAAGGAATCAATTTGACATCCCCTGTCGATAGCACTCATTACTTGATGAGTATAAAGGGCTAGTTGTGTTTCGCAAGAACGATGTTTTTTGAATCCCTGCTGACTACGTGTCAATAAATCGTTTTCTTTGGAGTACTTCATGATGTTTGAATACAGTATATGTTCCAAAACCTTACTGCAAATCGGCGTTAGTCATATGGGCCTGTAATTCAAAGGATTACTCCTACATCCCTTTTTGGGTATTGGTGTGAAGTGAGCAATTTTCCAGTCTTTATGTACAGATATTTCTGTGAGCGAGCGGTTGTATATAATTGCTAAATATGGAGCTATTGTATGAGCTGGACCGGAAGCCTTGCTCTTATTAAGTGATTTGAGCTACTTTGCGATACCGAGGATACGTATTTCTACGTTTCTTATCTTGGCAGTTGTGCTTGATTGGAATTCGGGAATATTTACTTCGTCTTTTTTGCTGAAGGAGTTTTGGAAGATAGTGTTTAATTACTTTGCTTTAGTGGCCCTGTCATCAGTGACATCACAGTTGTTATCGCGCAGTGAAGGTATTGATTGCGTCTTGCCGCTGGTGTGCTTTGTGTATGACCAGAATCTCTATGGGTTTCCGGCCAGACTTCGAGACAGAGTTTCGTTGTGTAAATTATTGAAAGCTCCTCGCGCTGAAGTACACACTATGTTTCGAACTTCTGCCAAACTTTGCCAGTCTTGCGGATTTTGCGTTATTTTAAATTTGGCATGCTTCTTTCGCTGCTTCTGCTACACCGATCTGACCCGTTTTGTGTAACATCAGTACCATCACTTACTAATATATGTGGTGTATATCTCCCAATTACTGTCGATACTATCTCTTTGAAAACATTCCACAACTTTTCTAAGCTTGCATGATCAGAACGGAAGGAGCACAACCTGTCTCTTAAAATGTAGTTAAGAGCAGTTTATCAGTTTTTTTTAAATAGATATATTTTGCGTTTCTTTTTGATGGTTGTAGGAGTTATTCAGCCTAACAGATACTGCCTTGTGGTCTCTACTCCCTGTATTCGTCACGATACTGACTATTTGTCCAGGACTATTTGTTGCTAAGAAGTCATGTATGCTTTCGCAACCACTTACGCTTGGAGGTGACTCATGAACTAATTGTTCAAAATAATTTACTGAGAAAGCCTTCAGTACGATTTCGGATGACGTTTTATGCCTGCCGCAGGCCTTGGACAAATAATTTTTCCGGCATATCGAGGGTATATTTAAGTCACCACCGATTATGGTTGTATGAGTGGAGTACCTATTTCAAATGAGACTCAAGTTTTCTTTGAACTGTTCAGCAACTATATTTTCGGAGTCGGGGGTTATGTAAAACGACCCAACTAATAGCTTAGTCCGATTCTCAAGTATAACCTCTACCCATACTATTTCACAAGAACTATCTACTTAAAATTGACTACAAGACAAACTACTTCTGACAGAAATAAATGCTCCACCACCAGTTGTATTTAATCTACCTTTTCTGCACACTGTTACGTTGTTTGAAAATGATTCTCCTGAACTTATATCCGGCTTTAGCCAGCTTTCTGTATCTGTAACTATTTGAGCTTCAGTGCTTTCTATTAGGACTTGGAGCTCTGGTTCTTTTCCAACACAGCTTGGTCAATCTACAACTACAATACCGATCGTTTCACAACTAACTTACTGTGTTTTACCTGCTCCTTTTCGATGGACGCCCTGTCGGTGGTTCCCTGAGGCCCTCTAACCTAAAAAACCGCCCAGTCCCCTCCACACAGCCCCCGTTACCCTTGTAGCTGATTCATGTGTGTAGTAGACTCCTGATCTATTAAGCGGAATCCTGGAAACCCAACACCCGGCGGCGCAAGTCAAGGAATCTGCAGCCTACATGGTCATAGAACCGCTTGAGCCTCCACTAGACTCTGCACCAAAGGACCACAGTTGGTTCCATCGACGATGCTGCAGATAGTGTGCTCAGACTTAATCTCGCAAGCAGCACCGGCAGTCCTTACTATTTACACTAACCGTCTAAAACCAGAGAGAATCTGCTTAAATCAAAAGCGACATACGTCATTGGTACTGATATAAGCCACCACCTGCTGTTGGTTGCACCCTGTACTCTTCATGGCATCCTGAAACAGCTTTCCCACATTCGGAATAATTACCCCCAGTATGTACACGGAGTGCACGCTAGCTTCCTCCCCCTCCTTGGCAGCTGTGTTCCTAAGGAGCCCCATTACGCGCCTAACGTTGGAGCTTCCTACTACCAGCGAACCCAGCCTCTGTGAATGCCCAGACGTTATGGGCCATGAAGCTTCCCCTGGAACAGGGTGGACGACTGCATCGGGCTCAGAGACTTCGTCAGCCACAGATAACACCCAAGTCGTGTTCGTGAAACGAACCAGGGAGGCCCTACAATGGGCCCCTCGGAAAGGTTTTCGCTGCCTGCCAGACTTTGGAACGATCTTTCACTCAACAACGGGAGAGGGGTCAACTTCAGTGCAGGCAGTACCCGGGGCAGCCACAGCAACTGACAGAACGGGGGACACTTGGGGTGTGCTCAAAAATGGTTCAAATGGCTCTGAGCTCTATGCGACTTAAATTCTGACGTCATCAGTCGCCTAGAACGTAGAACTAATTAAACCTAACTAACCTAAGGCCATCACACACATCCATGCCCGAGGCAGGATTCGAACCTGCGACCGTAGCGGTTGCTCAGTTCCAGACTGTAGCGCCCAGAACCGCTCGGTCACTCCGGCCGGCGGGATGTGCTCGACGACTCTCGCATCCCCACGATGACCCCCACAAGGATGCCCCTTGGTAGTATCTCAAGTGCTGGAAGCCAACGCAGGCTAGAGCTCTGAGCGAAGGGTCACCCACTCAGCTCGCATCTGTACACAGCAATCACAGTTCCTATCCATTACTGCCGTCGTTCCTGCTTGAAGCTCGTAAAAATATACAACAAAGAAACGGTGTACTCGGCTTATTAGCAGCAGGAATTCGAAGTTCTTTCTCACTAACTGTCTAAACGACACTGAGCTTTACTAACCAAAACAAACAAACGCCAGCACAATACGACGGTCGATATAAGGGTCGATAACAACGGCGATACAGTACGCTACACTGTTATTACAATAAAAGCTTGTACCTAGTAGGCACTCGAACACACAAGAAATTACAAAAATTATCTAATAACTACACAAGAATCTGTAAATAAATAAGTTGCTTGTGTTGGAAGTCGTAAAAATATGCAACAAACGAACGGTGTGCTCGCCTCATTAGCAGCAGGAACACGAGGTGCTCTCTCACTGACAGTCTATCCGACTATCCGACTACCAATATAATAAGAGACGTAAATAATTCAGATCATCTGTTACATAATATAACGCTAACTGATTTGCCTGGTGGGGACTGGGGAGAGAGATGGAAGGAATATTACTGTACTGGTACATTATGAACAAGGCAAAATATTAACAATAGCAGTATCAACTAGCCACCAAATGGAATCACACGCTACATGAACCCCATCATAACAAGGAATACATTGTATGTGAAGAGACTTCATTTAGATGGCAAGGTGATGAAACATAAACGTTTAATTACGTTTTGTGTGTAGTATTGAAGCGTATGATCTGTGCAATAATAATGACAAAATGACGAGAAAGCAAAAGTGGTGACAGAACAAATACCACACAGATGGTTCAGATTGAAATAAACAGAATAACTATTTACTAAAATCAGGCTGACCTTTTATTAATTATTCGATTGTAATACTTTTGTTTTATTACTATTATTTACGATCATTATAACTTTTTCATTGTAACATTTTAAAATTTTTTTGTTACTAATTTTTTCCCCATATCTTTACCTGCGTATGCATTTGAAACATGTGTTGTATGCACCTCCTCCTTTCCCTCTCTGAGCCCAACTCTTCCTCTGTCAGTCCACCTCATTGTCCCACCTCTGTCTCCACCTCCTCATCCTCCCAAGTCTCTCTGTCTCTTTATCTCCTTGTCCTCTCTCTTTTGCCATTTCCACCGTCCTCTCTCTGGGGCCATAACTTCCTCCCTGCCTCTCAATATATCTTCGTCCACTTCACTTTTTCCATCTCTGCCCCCATCTGTTCCTTTTTCACCTGTCCACATCCCTCTACACATTCCACCTGTCCTACGTGTTTCCACCACCCCCACACCCTCTGTGCATTTCCACACCCTCCTCATTCTGCCCATCCCCTTCTCTATCCACATCAACCTTTCCTTAGCGATGCTTAATATACACAAAACACTAATAATTCCCTATGAAGAAACTCTTCAAATTCGATATAAATTAACGTAATGTATAAAACACTAATGCATCACACTGGATAAACACTGTAAAATCACTGAATTCACGTAATGTGCAACGCACTGGTGTCTTATATTGAATCACTACTCGAAAATCGATGTATTTAATGTTTTATTTGGGAACTCACTCCTTTAAAGAAGTCATGACGTGATGTGCAGTGATCTGGTACCTTAGGTCACGTGGAATACTGTTGAATGTTGTTGATGTCCCATGAGTGCGTCGCGATGCGATGTACCGCTACTGCTGGCTGTAGGGCGGCTGGACTGATGTGGCGTGGTGTGCGGCCAGACTGCTTCGTCGTGCTGTATTATGGCAATCAGCTGCGTCGTATTTAATGTTTCGTTGTATTCTTCGTCGTATATAGTGACAGAAAATAGTTACATTTTCACTTCCTTATCTCTTCTTGTTTAACAGAGAGTAATTATTGTTATATTTCAATATCGTCGACATAAATGTTGACAGAAAGTGTTTATATGGTGATTACTGTATCTCTTCTTGTTTGGAAAAGTGTAATTATCGTTGTAATTGAGGTTTTCTTGTTTTCGTTAACTCTCAATATCGTCGGAGTATATGTTAATAGAAAATGGTTATACTGTCATTAATTTGTCTCTTCTTGCTTGTCAAAGAGTAATTATATTCTATGATGTTTTCGTGAGTTTACAATAACGTTTATCGTCTCGACTTGATTGTAGAATTCATATTAATCCACGGTATCCCTGTGCAGTGTGTCGTGGCTTTATGCTTAATTATAGTCTTACTAATTTATTAGTTGATTTGTTTTCACCACGTAACGCCCACGGTTTACGTCCTTCTTCGTTGTTGAACGATGTATCACTATTCGTTCTGACGCCGCAACTCTTCCTTTCCTATATCTTTACTACTCTTTGTCTATATAAATGACAAACTATTGGTTTTGCCGTTTAACAACTTTTTAATAACTGTGGAAGTATTACAGGCATCGGGTCCCACCGAACGTGTCACTCGCCTATACGTTTTACATGAACCTTTCAAGACTCGATCGATCTGTTTACAAAGAGAAAACAGAATATCTCTTCCTTTGACGTTGTCCAACAACGACCTACGAAGCTCGACGCCCTCGCGGCCCAGCTCTTCCATGGCTCGCGGTAGTTTGCAGCATTCGTTTTATTCCTTGCCCACTTGCCGCTACGTCGAACTTTCGTGGTGATTGTTGGACACCGTCTTCCAAGTTATCTGCAACATAAATAAACTTTCTTCCTACGGTATTTCTGAAAACCCAAAAAACAAACTTAAAGAACATAATAATACCAACTGTTCTTACAATTTTTCGTATAAGTCTTGGTCGATTTAATGAGGGGTGGGACAGGCCTAAGCCTTGTGACACCACACAACACAGGCTACGAGTGGGGACCCGAAGAACTGTTTCTTTTCCCTGACATGAGGCAGACTGATTTGCCGGATCAATACTGTTCCTACATAACAGGCCTGTTGTGCAGGGTAGCCCATATGCTCCTACTGGAACCAGAATGTGATAAACACAACAGTGCTGATATTCATGGAGCCTACTGTTTCTGTGCCAAATTTGGATGAATCTCAATCCAGGAATTTGGGAGGAGATCCCAGACAACCACGTACACACACCCACCCACCCACACATACACACACACACACACACACACACACACACACACCCATACACACCCACACACACCCACACCCACACGCACACACACCCACACCCACACACCCACACCCACATCCACACACACACACACAAACACACACACACACACACACACACACACACGCATATATATATATATATATATATATATATATATATATATATATATATATATATATATACAAAACTGTCAATGGTGTCCCTGATTTACTATTTTTCAAATTTATTATTTCTGTCAGAATTTCTCATTTTGAAAGAACTGTTAAGGACAGGCGGGGAAAGTGTACCATTTTTGAGAAATTATCGTTTGTAAAATATTTTGCAATATGTAGAGAGCCCTACTGTTGGGGATTATTGTTCATGACTGAGGTGTCTTTGTGGCTAGTTAAGGCATCACAACTCATCTGGAGACATCATAATCACTTCCAATAGGCTGGTTGAAACAGACCCTTTTTTAGTAGCAAGGGATGTTCTGTGATTTGCCGGAAAAGACTCAGGTGTTGCTGGGCAGAGTACAGTCGCAGTGGCCACCATGAGCTGTCACGTGTGCTGTGTTACTGATTGGGGATATCGTGTTATTAGAAGTTGGTGGCGGTGAGCAGCCTGTATGTGAAGCCTGTAGCCAATAGTCGGGAAACATTGCATTATTGGTGTCGCGTGGCAGCGGTCACAGTGAGCGGTTGCCCACACCTAAGGTCATTATGAAGGAGTTTTCTAAACGTGCTAATTATTTCATTCGATGTTTTGAGTGCAACATGAGGGTGCATTATGGACGTCGAGTGATGACTGCCAAAAGGTGAAAGTAAACGATTCCTTATGTGATGGTCGCAGATGATTGTTTGAAGTTATTACATTATAATTAGAGCTAGTGCGGGAAAAAACAGATTACATAAAAAATTACGCCAATTTTCACTAATGTAAGTTCTTGTCACAACTTGTTGCCACACAGACTCCGAGTCTCATGTATTCGTTAACGAGGTGCGAAACACTTCCTGGACCCACTGAACACCGAAAATTACTGTCGGCATCTGACGCCAATGTACTACATGGCATCCCAATCTTCTTATAGTTTATACTTTAGTACCTACATCACTATTAGCGTCTTTCCATTGTTTCTCCATGTCCTCGCTTGTAACAACAAATCATATCTATTCTTCATTACTTCCCTACGCAAGAATATCGTTTCAGCGTATGTGAGACAATGATTTTAATGCGACACACATTTGAATTTTGTCTTCCTTCGATATCTAAACCTACGCTCCACAAGCCATCGTATGGTGTTTGGCGAAGAATACTATATATCATTGTCATTTCTCCCTTTCGTGTTCGATTTGCGAACGATCCGCAGATAGAACATAATTGGTAATCCCCATGTTATCTCTAACCCCTCTAATTTTCCTTTGAAGGAGAAGTATGTAGGAGGTGACAAAACGGGTTGTCTAGGAACGTGTACAGTTGGAACATCAACAGTAAACCACACCACGATATATAACGTCCATCTTACAACGTCTGAACTGTGGTTGGCGAGCACCTCTGCGATGCTTTCACACTTACAAAATAATGCTGCGATAAAATGTACTGTTCTTCTTTGGATCTTCTCTGTTTTATCCATTCAACGTTAGTGTAAATGAACCACTCATACGCGGCAGGTGGATCCACTAGCAGCAGAGGGTATATAGAGCATGTGAAAACGATATAGGCTTTGGAACAAGGGACAAGGGTGAAAACTTTCAGAAATGGCAAAGTTTGTGAACTATTTGCAAGTCACTGTGGTTGAAGCATTCCATACTCGGCAAACCGACGTTATTCACTACCAGAGCCGAGACAACGATGGTGCACAACGGGCAATAGATGACAGGGGTGGATGACTGTTGTGCAGATGTGTACGGGAGTGCAACTGTTGTGTAACTAACCATCCAGATGAATCAAGGGCCCACCAACAGTGTTTCCTCAATGATGATACAGGGAACATTGCTGCATATGGGCCTCCACAGCAGGAGCCTGGTTTATGCACCCATGTTGGCTGCTGTTCAGTGGTGACTAAGTCTGGAATTTGCACACCAGTATCGCAACTGGACGTCCACAGAGTGCCTATAGGTGGCCTTTCCAGAAGATTCGCGTTAAAGAAAGGGTGGAGGCTGCAGAAGTGAAGTAATAAAAAAATGTCAGTTTGGTTTCCAGAAAGGTTTTTCAACGGAAAATGCCATATATGCTTTCACTAATCAAATTTTGAATGATCTGAATAACCGAACACCACCCATTGGGATTTTTTGTGATCTCTCAAAGGCTTTTGATTGTGTAAATCATGAAATTCTACTAGACAAGCTCAAGTATTGTGGCATGAGTGGGACAGTGCACAAATGGTTTAATTCGTACCTAACTGGAAGAGTGCAGAAAGTTGAAATAAGCAGTTCTCATAATATGCAAAGATCAGCACATTCCTCAAACTGGGGAACTATCAAGAATGGGGTTCCACAAGGGTCAGTCTTGGGTCCTTTGTTGTTCTTAATATACATTAATGACTTGCCATTCTATATTCATAAAGAGGCAAAGTTAGTTCTCTTTGCTGATGATACAAGTACAGTGATCACACCTGACAACCAAGAATTAACTGATGAAATTGCCAATACTGTCTTTCAGAAAATTACTAAGTGGTTCCTTGTAAACGGACTCTCACTGAATTTTGATAAGACACAGTACATACAGTTCCATACAGTGAATGGTATGACGCCATTAATAAATATAGACCTTAATCAGAAGCATATAGCTAAGGTAGAATATTCCAAATTTTTAGGTGTGTCCATTGATGAGAGATTAAATTGGAAGAAACACATTGATGATCTGCTGAAACGTTTGAGTTCAACTACTTACGCAATAAGGGTCATTGCAAATTTTGGTGATAAACATCTTAGTAAATTAGCTAACTACGCCTATTTTCACTCATTGCTTTCATATGGCATCATATTATCGGGTAATTTATCACTGAGGAATAAAGTATTTATTGCACAAAAGCGTGTAATCAGAATAATAGCTGGAGTCCACCCAAGATCATCCTGCAGACATTTATTTAAGGATCTAGGGATATTCACAGTAGCTTCTCAGTATATATACTCTCTTATTAAATTTGTTATTAACAACCAAACCCAATTCAAAAGTAATAGCAGTGTGCATAACTACTATACTAGGGGAGAGGATGATCTTCACTATTCAAGATTAAATCTAACTTTGGCACAGAAAGGGGTGAAGTCTTTGGTCACTTACCAAATAGTATCAAAAGTCTGACAGATAACCAACACGTATTTAAGAAGAAATTGAAAGAATTTCTGAATGACAGCTCCTTCTACTCCATAGAGGAAGTTTTAGATATAAATTAAGGAAAAAAGAAAAAAAAACAAACAAAAACATTATAAAAAATAAAAATAAAAATACACAAAAATAAAAAAGTTGTTATATTAACTTAAGTATGTTGTTAAATTAACTTAATTATGTCATGTATTGGAAAATTTGACTCATTCTACATCATTACGAAATATCGTATTCATGATCCATGGAACTAGTATTAATATAATCTAATCTAATCATTACGGTATGGGGCATTTTTCACGGTATTCACTAGGCGATCTCGTCATTCTGGAAGGCGCAAAGGACCAACACAAGTATGCCTCTATGCTTAGGGATCACGTCCACCCCCTATATGCAGTTTGTTTTTCCTCAAAACCATGGCATCTAGCAGGAGGACAATGCAGTGTCTTATACAGCTTGCAGTGTACGTTCGTGTTTCTAAGAACACCAGGATGAGTGTGCTGTACTCACATGCCCAATAAGCTACCCAGACATAAACCCAATCCCCAATCGAGGATCAGCAGGACCACCTCGATCGTGCTGTTTACAACATGGATCCTCAACCGAGAAACCTAGTGCACCTGACCACGTCACTGGAGTCGACGTGGCTCTGTATCCCTGTCAGCAGCTTTCAGAGCCTCATTGACTCTGTATCTGAATGTCTCGTTTTGTAAAAGTATGTGATTCAGACTTTCGGCAATTGGTCACATTAATGTGACTGGTGTATATGGTGGAAGGTAATGACCCTTGGACTACGTCTGACGTAGTTTTACGTCTTTAGATTTGTCTCCATTAGTAATGCTCTGTTTGCCAGGAACTCATAACTCCGATCACACAGCTGATCTGATGTTCCATCTGCTATTATTTTGTTCATTACGGGGCACCATGGAACTGTGTCGAGTGCCTTCTGGAAGCCAAGGATCACGGCGTCTACCTGGGCTCCTGTATTTACTGCTTGTGACCGAAGAGAGGGAGCTAGGTCTCACACAGCAGTTGTTTTCGGAATCCATGTTGATTCCTACATAGGACATTTTCAGTCCCATGAAATATCGTAATAGGGTAGCGTAAAACATATTCCAAAATTCTACAACAGTCCAATGTCAGAGATACACTATGAGATCAAAAGTATCCGGACACCTCCAAATGCATACGTTTTTCACATAAGGTGCATTGTGCTGCCACCTACTTCCCGGTACTCCATATCAGTGACTTCAGTAGTCATTAGACATCGTGAGTGAGCAGAATGATGCGCTCTACGGAACTCACGGACTTCTAACGTGGTCAGGTGATTGGGTGTCACTTGTGTCATACGCCTTTACAATAGATTTCCATACTCCTAAACATCCCTAGATACTGTTGTTACTGATGAACCTGATACTCCTGCTGAAGTGGTTGATGATAATTTAGTGGCAAAGTTATGGTACGGGTTCTCTAGTTAGTGGTAACAATGATGTGATGATAATTCAGAGTGTAATGATGAGGATTTTGTTGTTGATGGCGACAAATCTGTTTCCAAGTGTAGTAGTGATGGCGCTTTTGCTGATGATTTTTATGGTATAAGAGAATGTGATGATATATTAGATGGAATGACTTTTGTGGAAGTAAAAGAGGATGTAATTGTCCATGATGATGACGTAGGTATACTGGGGGTGGGGGGTGGGGGGGGGGACGAGGAGGAAATCAGAAAATATTCAGCATGAGAACCAGATTGTATCAGTGACGTTTTGGGAAACATCAGAGGACAGGAGAGTTATTTGCGAAAAGAATGTAACTAATGCAGTATTAAAAGCAATATTGAGAAAATACAGTGATCTTAGTGACAGTAACAAGCTAAAAATTAACTAAATGAAATGAGTGATCAGTCAATTGCTAATAAGCAAGAGAATTAGGATCAGCACGACACTACGTCAGCCAATCAATGGAAAAGATCCAAAGAGAAAGGGAAATTTATATAAACAATCAAGATTTTGATGAAATAGAGGGAGATCATTCGTATGATGACCAATGGAGAAAGTGAAACATGTATATGGTAGTCCTTACGTTCAAATCAAAAGGAAGTTGGGAAGGGTATAGTTTATGGGACACAGGCAGCCCCAATGCGCTGTTTCTAGTAAGTTTAGAGACAAAATGAGACAGAATCGGGATCTCGTAGAGTTACCTGTAATTTGAATTAAGATAAGAGATGCCAGTGGGACAATAAGTACGATTATCAACCAACAGGTGCTTCTATCCTTCTCAGTCAATTATGTACAGTTTACACAAGGTTGCTTTGTATTGCAAACTTCAATGAAATGCCCTGTTTTGCATGAACTGGAAAGTTAATACAAATATAGTGTTTGATTTGCAAGGTAACGATCTGTTGTTCACTGGTTCATACATCTGGAATTTGTTCTGTCACTGAATTGTTTATAAAAATTGTACTGCAAGTTGTATACAAATATGAGAGGTTAATTTCACTGAGGACATAGCATAGTGTTAGAAAGAGGAGGTTATAATGATGAGGGTTATAGTGCAAATGTAGTGTGAAACTTACACAATGCAGATAAACTGAGTAATGATCAGAAATCTGAATTGAGGAAACTTGTGGGACTTTTATGATGTTTTTGATGAAAGACCTGGCAGGGTAAAGAAATATGTATGTAGATTAAAACTGAAACGACACAACCCATTGTTTATAAAAACCTAATATCTAAGATGCCAACCAAAGAAAAAAGTAAAATGCTAGACTGGAGCACAGTTAAAAGGAAAGTTAATGAATGCAGCAACCCATCAGTAGTGGTGGATAATAGGATGAGTACTTGGTTAAAGACATCCAAATTAATTTGTTGAGAGGGGAACAGGCCATCCTGAGAACATAGTCGAGTTGTTACAGAAATTTGGACATATCAAATATATGACCAACGTAGATTTCACTTCTGTGTTTCATCAAATCACACGTGAGAAAAATTCTAGAAAACACACTGCTTTCCCGTATAGCGGAAGATGTTATCAGTACTGTGTGGTTTCATTTGGGCTGACTGTATCTGTAGCTGAATGTATGAGACCTTTGGACTATGTGCCTGGTAAATGAAACACGGAGAGGCATGACAGCACATTAAAACCTACCCATCTCAAAACTGATGAGCTAAATCTAAACCTACCTTGAAATATTCTTCTGTCATAAATTAATCTATGTAAAGTAACCAGGATGTCTCATGAAACATTATTTCATCTTTTAAGTTATTTTCTTCCACAATTGTTTAAATAGACCTTTCCAAGTGACAATATCCTGGTGATCTACAGTTTCCTCATGAGTACCTGTTACCTGAAACTGTGTGCCTATCCCAACCCAGAGGAGAGAAGTTAGGTTGTGTACTCACAGTGGACTGTGCTATTACAGCAAAGGTATCAACCGTTAAGGAATGTTGACAGCCATGAAAGGGACAGACAGGGACTCCAAATCTAATGTGCTGCCAGATGTTACAAATAATGAACAATTAAAGAAGACATCAAAGTTAAGAATGATACTACCATATTAAATAATAGTTGAGAGAAAGAACCAAAATGTTGAGAATTTTTTTTGTTATAAGATTTTTCAGTTTGTATTCCTTGATTTATTAATAACATTAACGTCTAAAGTTCGTATTTCAAAATGTATATGATTAGAAAAGTAAATAGCCTGATCATAAATTAAGTCTGCACTTTTCTCATCTTCAGAGTAGGAATAGAACAGACTCACTCCCATGTAACACATTTAAGTTCTGTTGCAGGAGTTATGTAATACGGCTAGCTATATAGTGGAGTTAATGAATGCTTCAATACCACTAAAACTATAGCTGATTGCATATTACCCAATCCACAATATGTAATAAACAAAAGTTAGAAAGTATGGTTTTTCTTAATTTCTATCAGGAAATTAAACTGTATGGTACACTTATATACCATGGCAACCTCCTTAACATTATTTCAGGTCATTTAACTCTAATCAACAGAAAGTCATGATTGGTTAGAAGACCTGATGGTGTGAATAATCCCACGATCGTTAATTCCAGAAAAATTTATAATTTCATTCTCGTGATTTTATTACTATATTCCCATTAAAATGTCAGACGAAAAATCTATGTTGTAATTAAACCAATAATTAATTAACAAAATTCGTAAATTTCAACTTATCTAAAAACAGACTTTTGGAATATTTATCAATCATCTGATATATTTACCATGACTTGTGCACTTTATGTTTCATTTTGGCAACGAGAAACCCATTAGAACTGTTGTAATTAACTGTTTCATTAACGATTCTCGAACCATCTAAACATTATTGATTTTCAATCATATTGATACTACGAAGTTTTCATACAAAAATTTAACTAGGAATTCCGTTTTGACATTTTGTACTGTACCTTAGTTAATGTCAGGAATAAAACCTAACGTGAAATCAAGATGTAATTAATGATTTTATGGTATATATTGTTACTGTAACCTCGTAACTAAATGGTCACACAAAAGAAGGAAGAATATTATTTAGAAATGTTTTCAGAATTAAGTATCATTTATTGTATTTAAAACCGTACTAACAGTTTGTTATGAATCATTATTTTTTCATTGTAGATCAGTAACGTAATTGATTTCGACAGTAAGCCAAAGAAAATAAGCTTTAAGGTAGGGTATATATTCAACGCTGCGATGTACATGAAGACAGCCGCTGTTTGGTCGGTGTAATGATGCAAAGTCTGTAACAGCTGCTGTTTTGTTAGGCATTTCGGTAGGAAACAGTTTATGTGTGAACATTTTTGCAAAATGCTTATGGAAAATACATCTGCTGTTAGAAGGATTCATCAGTGTGATGGAAAATATTATTTTAAAGTCCAGGTTTTCATTCTGTCCAAAATACAGGTAAATCTGTAATATACATCCCCTAATGGACAATATTGGTGGAAGAGACTCGACGGTTCAAAGCTACACTATGTGATCAAAAGTATCCGGACACCCCCATAAACATACGTTTTTCATATTATGTGCATTGTGCTGCCATCTACTGCCAGGTACTCCATAACAGCGACCTCAGTAGTCATAAGACATCATGAGTGAGCAGAATTGGCCCGCGCCGCGGTACTCACGAGCTTCGAACGTAGTCAGGTGATTGGGTGTCGTACATCTGTATGCGAGATTTACACACTCCTAAACAACCATAGTTCCACTGTTTCCGATGTGATAGTGAAGTGGAGACGTTAAGGGACACGTACAGCGCAAAAGCATACAGGGCGACTTCGTCTGTTGACTGACACAGATCGTCGACAGTTGAAGAGGGTCGTAATATGTAATAGGCAGAAATCTATCCAGATCATCACACAGTAATTCCATACTGCATCATGATCCACTGAAAGTACTATGACAGCTAGGCGGGAGGTGAGAAAACTTGGATTTCATGGTCGAGCGGCTGCTCATAAGCCACACATCACGCCGGTAAACGCCAAACGACGCCTCGCTTGGTGTAAGGAGCGTAAACATTGGACGACTGAACAGTGAAAAAACGTTATGTGGACTGACGAATCACTGTACACAATGTGCCGATTCGATGGCAGGGTGTGGGTATGGCGAATGCCCGATAAACGTGCGTAGTGTCAACAGTAAAATTCGGAGGTGGTGGTGTTGTTATGTGGTCGTGTTTTTCATGGAGGGGCTTGCCCCCCTTGTTCTTTTGCGTAGCACTATCATAGCACAGGCCTACACTGGTGTTGCTTGCCACTGTTGAAGAGCAATTCGGGGATGGCGATTGCGTCTTTGAAGACGATCGAGCACCTGTTCATAATGCACGACTTGTGGTGGAGTGGTTACACGACAATACGATCCCTGTATTGGACTGGCCTGCACAGAGTTCTGACCTGAATCTTGTAGAACACCTTTGGGATGTTTTGGAACGCCGACTTCGTGGCAGGCCTGACCGACCGACATCGATACCTCTCCTCAGTGCAACACTCCGTTGGAGGATGGACTGCCATTCCCCAAGAAACCTTCCAGCACCTGATTGAACGTATCAGTGCCTGCGAGAGTGGAAGCTGTCATCAAGGCTAAGGATGGGTCAACATCACATTGAATTCCAGCATTACCGACGGAGGACTCCACGAACTTCAAAGTGAATTTCAGCCAGGTGTCCGGATACTTTTGATCAAACAGTTTATATGGTTATAGTCTTGTTCTCCTGTTTGGTGACCACGCTCGAAAAACCAAGGAAGGCAAGGATATACCACTTACAATAGGTTCATCCCCAGTACATCATTTTGGCTTTAGAACATGTTGTTTGTAAATAACTTTAGTATTTTTATTAGAGGTAACTCTAAATAATGTTCTACAGGAATCAGATAGGTGCAATAACAAAGATAAATTTGGTAGAGACATTATACAGCGGGATCATTCGTTGAGTGCTGTCAGCCAGTGTGGCTGGCCGCTGTGCTCGCGGTGCGGGTGCAGGAGGTCCACAGTAGGTATAGTTTCCTTTCTCACGTAAGTTGTTTCTAAAACACATAACACAAGTGCTTAAAAATAAAACCAAATTACTCACGTTTATTAAGAGATGAGATTCTGGAAATGCCTTCTGTTGCTGCCCAAGCAAATCCAACGCTGGATACTTTCTTAATATGGAGCGTGGACTTTGAGAAAGCAGGATCAGAAGAGAATTGAAGCTTGTGAAATGTGGATGTGGCTTAGAATGGAGAAGATCAGGTGAACTGATCAAGTCAGGAATGAAGATGTACTGGGAGGAGTTGGAGAAGAACGGAGGATGCTGCTGATGGTGAAGAACAGGAAACTAAACTGGATAGGCAACAATCTACGAAGATATTGCCTTCTAGTAGACGCAGCTGAAGGTTATTTTCCGGGAAAGAGAGGGATGGACAAAAGAAGGTTCCAGATGCTGGATGATGTCAACAGGCCACAAGGAGAGTACCAGAGAATGAAGAGGAACGCAGAAGACAGAGACGCAGGGAGATCTGTGCAGTCAGAACCTGCCGCAAGTCAGAGAAGCAATGATGATGCTTTGGAAACTGTGTAGAGGTACATAACGAAAAGACCCAACAAGCTAAGACAAAAATTTAAAACCAGGGATAATAATCATTAGCGCGGCTGCTGTAAGCGTCGATAAAGATATATTTTGCTACGCCGGAAGCAGTCATTAGAGAGACTCTGTATATAGTTCTCGTGGCGAGAAGACGTTTTTCTTGTGAATCAGTGTGTTGTCTGAATAATAATCCCATGAAAATACTAAGTTTGAAATTTCGTTTTTGTGCAAAAGCACGAAAGTTTTCCTTTCTTCCGCGCATTATATCAATGTCAGGTCAACAAGTGACTGCATCGAAAGAGGAAGTCTGATTAAGAACTAATGTTATACACACGGTCAAGAGATAAATACTTATGGCGGAAGAAGACGAATATAACCAAGGATACCAGACGTAAGTTCACGACAACACTGTCTTACAATTTACGGGGTTTGTGAATTAAACGTGAAAAAAAAATTTATTCGCTACAAAATTCATAAAAATGGAATATTTCAATAGTACAGTCAATTTTCTTTAATTTTATATATATATATATATATATATATATATATATATATATATATATATATATATATATTCACAATTACTCATTGCACTCTACAGTTACCTGAGTGAAATGGCAGCAACTTCTCGACGTACCTTACTTTTATGCTCGATTAAAATGTGAGGATTTGATTTGAACACTTCCTCTTTTAATGCCTCCCCCCCCCCCCCCCCCGAGATACGAAAATGGCAAGGGGTTCTACGGGACGTACAGGAAGGGGGGTGGGGGAGGGACGATATATTGTTACTGATAACTCCATCTTGAAAAACGTCATGAATTTCCTGTAATTGCAAGCTGGGTGTGCATGCAGGTGCAGAGTCCTGCTGAAAGGGCAAAGAAGCACGTAATCTCTCAATTAACTTGTCAAAAACAATGCTGCAAAATGTTTTCCCCATACTTAGAAAAATTAATTGTTTTCCGGAATGGAAAAGTGTCTTTATTCTCTCAGCTCTAATAGCGCACCACACTCCTCTTTTTTCATCGTGCAGTAAGGCCTCTTGTATTATGTCAGGCTTTCCAGAACTCCTATAGCGGTTATTTTGTGGATTAATGTATCTATTACGGTGGAACCACGATCCATCCGAAAAGAAGTTAGGTGAGAGTCAATTACTCCGTCATGCACTCTGTTCTGCAATACATTCAAAATCTGCATCCCTTTTGCAGGGTCATCTGGTTTAAGTTCTAGCAGTGCATTTATTAAATATGGTTGTAACGTCAGTAACTCTGTAAGCAGTTGAACAGAGGCGTAGGTAATTCCGGTTTGCTATGAAGACGTCGAACTCATTTCTTAGGAGACCTTTCCAGAGCTCACCCAATAATATTCACAGCTTCACTACACAAACAAAGACCTCACAGTCCAGCGGGAGTATACCTCCCGTCAATACTGCCGCCAGATGGTTGCCGGTTGCCAGGCGTTTGCGTTAGGGACTGATCACCCTGTAAATATCAAACGTAGTAGGAATCACTTGATAAATCTTTACAGTTAATTTAGTATCCATTCAAGCCGCAATATGATAATGCTTTAGAAAAATGTTAGAAACCAGAGAAAGAATCAAACTATTGTGGCAATAGTGGTCGACAGGTTTGTTTCGTTCGAAGCAGGGCCGTATCAAGGTCATGGCGAGACTGGGGACGGAAAAACTAACCAAAAACTGTACACAAACTCACAAGAAGAGCTAAGTAAGTTCTCGTACTTTTCATGTCCCTTTCATCTGCCTACGAGAATATCCCTCAGCCTGTAACTGTTAACGCACCTGCTGTTAAACAATCCTTTCAAGACTCTCATTTGGTCCACCTAGTGTCATTACAATGACTGCGACCAAACAGACGTCCATCACTAACTCACTCATGTTCAGCAATGGACTTGTTGGTCATACTTCACTACGGTATTGTGAGGGACAGTTTACGGCCGAAGTGACACAAGCGGGCAACTGGAGCGCAAAAATGCAAAACTTGTATAAAGGGATTATCATGGTAATTGGTAGCTACAACTGTCACTGGTGGAAGTGTACCATAGTGGAAGCTAAAATGTTTTAGTAAAGATGAGTTCGCAAAGGAGCTGTTCATGAGGTAAATGAGAATGTGTTGTTGTCAGACATCACTGACCGTCTGACGTACCGTCTAGTTACTAAAAGTGTATTAGAAATACACTGCATATCAAACACAGTATATATGACATAACATACGTAATACATTATGTAAGTCCGCATATAATTGGTCTGAACGTACCCTCAGCACCTACATTAACAAACAATACAGTACTACTTCAGCACATTACAACTTACACTTGTGTTACAAGGGTGGCGCTTACAAGTGTGCCTGCTTAGCTGGGTGGTAAAATGCTTCCCTCCCGTGCAGCTAATCCGAGTTCGATTCCCGGCCAGGTTTAAGATTTTCTCCAGTTGGGATTAGGTGTTGTGTTGTCGTCATGATCATTTCATTCTCATCACCGGCGCGCAAATCGCCCATTGTGGCGTCGACTGAGATAAGACTTGTACTTGGCGTCCGAACTTCCCCAGATGAAGCCTCCCGACCAAGAATGCCATACGCTCATTTCCATTCTTTGAGTTTACATGATGTTATTAAGAGAATATTACGGTTTCGTATCACACGCAAATTTGTGGTTACCTTCCTAGTCGCACACATACGAATTTTAAAAATGTTTATCGACCTTTTATTACTTTGACGGCAAATTTTCTGAAATTCAATTACCAGTTTTCTTCATCTGTTATATACAACTTGCGTACCTCTTCTGTTTAACATGTCAGTACTACATTAAATGGCAATTTTGGTTTTTCTGTCGCACTTTTTCTGTTGGAAATTCAAACACTTTGTGAGTTACTGAATATTACTGTCCCATTATTAAACCAAAAAAAATTACAGAAATTTTATATTTTTCATTGTTCCCAGTCAATTTGATAAATAGAATTTTCTTTTGCAAAGGTCGAACAATACAACAGGTCTAGTTCTTCGTGCTGTCACTAAAAGCTTTCGAAGTTATCAGGAATTACCTTAAATAGAAATCATTCCTTATTTTCTTATTGTCCGCCTCTGGTAGTTGAGTGATCAGAGCGACGAAATGTCATACCTAACTGCCCGGGTTCGCTTTCCGGATGGGTCGGAGACTTTTTCCGCTCAGGGACTGGGTGTTGTGTTGTCCTTATCACCATCATTTCATCCCCATCGATAAGCAAGGCGCCGAAATGGCGTCAGTTCCAAGACTTGCACCAGGCGAACGGTCAACCTGACGGGAGGTCCTAGACAAACGGCATTTCCATTTCATTATTAAGCCATGAATGATAAGAAATGCATTTCTCTTAAAGAGGACTGTTTGATGTAGCACTTGTTTTACAAGAGAAACATTTCTGCGTTCATTAGATTAAGATTTATTCTTAAACACTTTGCCAAGAGCCCTTGGAAAGGAAGTAATGCTTGGGGCAAAGACAAGGGAAAGGGGGGGGGGGAGAGGGGGACGGCAAACGATATGTTGCTCTTGTGGAAAATATGTTCTCGAACCGAGCCTGCGTAATGCAGGATCTGAAAGGTTAGCGAGCAACTGATGAAGCAGATGTGCTGTTTGACCTGTTTCTCCCTACTGAGGACTGAAGCGACACGCTATGGTGGTGGAACAGAAGGAAAAACGATGGAGGGGATATGTGATTTACTTGACTTACAGCCAGTACTTTTGCTGTTCATAAGTAATCGGTTGGTTCGATCTGGCGTGTAAATAATACTGAAGAATAAACCTTCTGTAGCTCAATAACAGTGTTATGGGAGTCCTTGTATCTATAGACAGCTGTACAGTGTTCTTGTAGATCGAACAGTCGTGTAAACAAAGGTATGATCTGCCACTGGGGATTAGCTGCACTGCCAAAGAATGTAGTAACGTAAGACCACTGGAAGTAAGCCTTACTTGAAGACATAAACCCTACAACATGCATGTGGTCCAAATATTGTGAGACAAGCGATATTTATTTTGGCATATTTAACTGTATGTCGTTTCAAGATAACAGCCCATTTTAAGGTTTATCACAAACACGTCACCTTCGTCATTAAATAACAGTTAATGCTGAATCAACTATATAAGCTTTCAAGGAATACTACTAAACTGAAGAAGAAAGACAAACATCATACGAAAATGGCGTAGCATAACGGGCAACGTTGCAATCGTTAAGACAGTAGGTTCGTAGGTTCACGGTCCTCTAAGTTTTAAATATTTTTTATTCATTTTAGCGTTCATAACCCATTCTGGGACATTCTTATGAATGTAACACAAAAATGTTTTATGGTATTCTATGTTAATTACGTTTCTGTCTGGTAAGAAAACTAAGAATTAATTAATATTTTTTTTTTTTATTTTCGAATACTTGGCGATTTCCGCGTGTGTGTGGTTAGGCAGAAATCTGGGACCCCTACGCTGAAATAAATATTTTTCAGTGTCATAAGTATTCCACTATATCAGCTATGTTCATCTATATCCGAGGATGTGGTTAGGCAGGAACCTAAGAGGATAATGTGTATTCATCGTACTCACAAACATTTAGCTGTTTGAGAAGAGGACTGGGGAGCCGACTTTGGTACACGCAGGGTGAAGTGTTTCTTACGTCACTTCCGTTTGGAGCAGATGCGTGTTGCCGGCCAAAGTGGCCGTGCGGGTCTAGGCGCTGCAGTCTGCAACCGCGAGACCGCTACGGTCGCAGGTTCGAATCCTGCCTCGGGCATGGATGTGTGTGATGTCCTTAGGTTAGTTAGGTTTAATTAGGTCTAAGTTCTAGGGGACTAATGACCTCAGAAGTTGAGTCCCATAGTGCTCAGAGCCAGAAGATGCGAGTTGTAAGTTTAGAGTCTTGTGTATTAAGTATTTTCTTGTTATTCCAGCGCGAATGAAAGTCTGACACAAGCTAAAGCGCAGAAAGTAGCAAGTTTATTTGGACTGTCTGTTTCGCTGATCCTACCAGTCGTGCCCAGATGGACGAATCGTTTATCCCAGAGAACTGCGGCAATGTAAGCAGCTTCACTGCGGGTTAAATACGCCGGTTATTGGTGGGTTTCCTTTATGAATTGCCATCAGCGTTGCTGCAGCATGAACGTAGCTAGTCGTACGCGACTGTACACGAGAAGGAGAAACTGTTTGAGCTGGAGTACCCCAACCTATTTGATAGAATAACAAAGGAAATGGAAAACAGAACTCACGCCATTCCAGCCGACTTTAATTTTCTGCCATGAAACGCCTCAAGTAAAAGCTCTGGACCGTATTTAGGAAAATGTGCAGGTGATTTTGGTGCCAAGTGTAGCAGAGATATGGACACAGCGGACTTAGTTAACAAAACAGCTGGTTTCAAGTTCTGTTTGAAAGAGCTGATGGAGAGCTGCGGTATTTTAAATCTTATTTCGAAGTATAGGCTAAGGAATGGTTATCAAAATAACTTTGAGGGTATTTATGACAATGCCAGTGACTGCAGTAAGTTGCGAACGCAGTTTCGGCAGCAAAAATCTTTCTAAATCTCCATGGAAAAGTATGCAGAAAAGAAGTTTTATGGAGTCGGGGAGGCTGGCGGAGTGCTGGCAGTTCTCTCAAGGCGCATAATTTCTTCGGTAATGGTCTGGTTACCGATATGGCGTATATAACTCCTGAATGGCGCATACAGATGCGGCCTAAGGTGCGAGTGTAGACATTGTGTCTGAGCAGTCTGTAACCAGGTACATGCGAAATGAGGACGGCAGCATGTAGCGAAGTAGCCTATTCTAAACGTGACAATAGATGAAGATCCATGACTGATAGCGTACCGAACTTTACACGAGAATTCGTGTATCCGAGGTGAATAGTGGTCTTCAATCGTCAGTAGATTCACGATTCTTGGACGATCGGACGTTACTTCACCTCCGCAGAGCCATGCCAAGCGAACGACGTTCTTCTTAGGGAGAACGGTTATCGCTGAAAGAACCGGTGGTTCGGTTACATTCGTTCAGTTCGTCTTCAGTTTAATCTGACTTTGAAAACCGCTCAAAATAATTGGTTTCTGAAATAACCGATTTTTGGTTTGTTATTGCAGTTACATACGTAGACTTCTAACAAACACTGAAAAATACTGCCGAAGGTGAAGGAATAGGTCACGATCGGTATGGGCCTGAGGCCGCGGCGGAAACTGGTCTCTTTGGCTCTGGGAAATGGTTCGAAGGTTACGGAGACGGGCGGAAATGTCAGCAAGAGCGAAAGGTCACGTGCTAGTGATTTCCCTGCGTCTTCGCTTTTTGCTGGTATCAATTATCCACGCTGAAGCAACCAAAAATTAAAGATTTAGTTATTGTCCCAAATTTATACTCGTACCATTGTAGGTATATCAACGAAATTTATGTTTTATGCTGGGGAATATTGTGGACGTCTTTTTCTCGTATGATGTTTCATGCGTGTTGTACCTCCTCCCATTTTTCGTCTTGTAAAGCCACTAGAGCATTCATTGTATTTCATTGCTACCACACCTCGTCAAATACTTCCAAGCTGCGGATGGCAACATTCTGCATGTCCTTGGGCGACAGCGAGAAGCTACCGTATAAACTAGGCGGGGGCAACTGTCGCACACTGCACGTACACGGCAACACGTATCATCTAATAAGTCATCCCACATGGCAACACGTACATTATTGTCTCTGCAGTGGTGCACAGATTCTTGTTTCATGTGTTTGTAGCTAGTTCATATTAAAACAGTGTTGACTGCTTTGCAGAATTCCTATGATAATCCAGTACTTCAAAGCAATGGAAATTTTATGAATAAACATAGTTCGTTTTTAGAAATAGTTTATTTGAAAACCAAAAATTTTATCGCTGCTGGTATGGCCTATACACATGCCAATTTTTACATGGTTATCACTAAAAAGGAAAAACAACTTATTGTTACTGAGAGCAGACACATAGAGAAAAATACCGCTTACTCAGAACTGAAAATCCAGTATCTGTATTAACCGGTCGGTTTCTCCCACCGCTAGGTTATGGTATGAACCAGACCACTACCGAACATCCGCTGTTGGGAACCCATGTAAACCCTGACTATGCAGACAGTGCAGTGCTTCGTTGCCGACAGGACGTGAAGCACTAATTCACAACAAATGAGCTTCAGCAACAGACAACGGTTCCTGTCACATGCCTTCCCACGATTTTTGACGTAACAATGCACAAATTAGGACAATCTTTCCGCTTGATATTTGTGATATTTCTACAGTTAACCTAATTTCAGCTTGGTGTCAGTGTTCTATGCATAAATCACGTTCGAAACAAGCAACTATTTTATTTATAGCAATTGCAAAGTTCAAAATATGTTGCAGGAAGCTAACAGAAATGTGTTGCGATTATCGGAGAGTAAGTGAAGATACTCTTAATGTTTCCTTTAACCTGATCAAATTAGCGCCTCCTACCCATCACCTGCATCGGGTACGGGTTTTATGCATATATGGTGATTTAAACAACAGTCAAAAGAGTTTAAATTTAGAGCATTTACAAAGTGGTAAATGTCTGTTGTGGCATCGTTGGAGGTTTTAAATCGTTGTCTACTTACAGTGCACGCCGCTGCTGCTTCGATGCCTTTGGACGACCGAAGAATTTCGTGGATGCACAGAATTGTTTCTTCTCAGGTGAGACACACATTTCACATACACAGGCGGGAAAAATCTTAACATCAAAAAATATTAACGTACAGTAACGAAATTTCGGGATTACGTATGTCTGGGTGACATATTTAAGTGATTAAGATTGCAAGATCGCTGGTAAATGTAAGCGCGACATTAGCCATCACAAATGTGAAATGCTGGTACGTTAACAACCAGTGTAACCACCGGAATTTTGATGCAAGCGTGCAAATGCGAGTACAACGTATTCTATAGTTGCTGGATACCAGTTTGCGGGACGGAGTTCCATGCCTGTTACACTTGGTCGGTTAACACAGGGACGGTAAATGCTATTTATGAATGGAGTTGCCGTCCGATAATGTCCTACATGTGTTCGATTGGAGACAGATCTGGCGATCAAGCAGGTGAAGGCTACATGTCGACACTCTGTAGAGCATGTGTGGTTACAGCAGCAGTATGTGGGAGAGCGTTATTCTGTTGAAGAAAACACTCTGGAAGGCTGTTCATGAATGGCAGCAGGCAGCACAGAAAGTCGAATCAACAGGCTGACGTACAAATTTTCATCCAGTGTGTGTGGGATAATCACGAGAGTGCTTCTACTTTCATACGAAATCGCACCTCTGACCGTAACTCCAGGTGTTGGTCGAGTGTGTAACGCACGCAGAGGTTGAACGCAGGGCCTCAACTGGCCTCCCTCTAACAAACAAATGATCATCACCGGCACCGAATCAGAAGCGGCTTTTATCAGAAAACACAACAGATATTCTCCTTGCCCTCCAACGAGCTCTAGCATGACACCACTGAAGTTGCAATTAGCGGTGGTTTGGAGTCAGTGGAATGTACATTACAGGGCAACTGTCTCGGAGGTGTCCTTGAAATAACTGACTTGTAACAATTCGTTGTACCACTGTGGTGCCAACTGCTGTTGGAATTGCTGCTGTAGACGCAGTACGACACGCCAGAGCCATTTGACTAAGACGATGTTTTTCCTCTTGATAGTTCCACGTGGCCCTCCAGAGTTTGGTCTTCTTGGGACCGTGGGTTCTCGTGACCACCTCTGCCAGCAGTCATGTACAGTGGCTACATTCTTGCCAAGTCTATCTGTAGGACTGCAGAAGGAACTTGTAGCTTGACGGAGCCCTCTTAGATGATCCCATCTAAGCACAGTGAGCTGTTGATAAAGGCATTTTTGTCTCTTTAAAGGTATTGACGACTAATATCATCTCATGACGTCCAATCTGGAAGGTAATTAACGGTCGTGACGGTTACAGTCTGTATTTAAAGCAAATCTGATTTGAATCCTCATTGTGTCTCTACTGCCGCCTCTGTTATGCGGCTGGCGCGAAATTTCAATCGAAATCATCCCTGTGATATTGAAACAAGCCTACCAATTTTCATTTATGTCACACAGCTCCTTCTTTGTGTTGCAACTTTTTCCGTCGGTGCATCTTCAGGAAAAAAATACAGAACTTGAATTTCCAGTGAGGCAGCCAGGATCTTCTCCCATTCTTTTACACAAAATATTCGTATGTAATCACGTGCATTAAATCCGATAGTACTTGCATAAGAATTTCCCACAAAAAATGGTTTCTTGGTATCGCTGTTCGACAGTAGAATCCTTTTGTACGAGGGCAGTTCAATAAGTAATGCAACACATTTTTTTTCTGAAACAGGGGTTGTTTTATTCAGCATTGAAATACACCAGGTTATTCCCCAATCTTTTAGCTACACAACACTATTTTTCAACGTAATCTCCATTCAATGCTACGGCCTTACGCCACCTTGAAATGAGGGCCTGTATGCCTGCACGGTACCATTCCACTGGTCGATGTCGGACCCAACGTCGTACTGCATCAATAACTTCTTCATCATCCGCGTAGTGCCTCCCACGGATTGCGTCCTTCATTGGGCCAAACATATGGAAATCCGACGGTGCGAGATCGGGGCTGTAGGGAGCATGAGGAAGAACAGTCCACTGAAGTTTTGTGAGCTCCTCTCGGGTGCGAAGACTTGTGTGAGGTCTTGCGTTGTCATGAAGAAGGAGAAGTTCGTTCAGATTTTTGTGCCTACGAACACGCTGAAGTCGTTTCTTCAATTTCTGAAGAATAGCACAATACACTTCAGAGTTTATCGTTTGACCATGGGGAAGGACATCGAACAGAATAACCCCTTCAGCGTCCCAGAAGACTTTAACCATGACTTTACCGGCTGAGGGTATGGCTTTAAACTTTTTCTTGGTAGGGGAGTGGGTGTGGCGCCACTCCATTGATTGCCGTTTTGTTTCAGGTTCGAAGTGATGAACCCATGTTTCATAGCCTGTAACAATCTTAGACAAGAAATTGTCACCCTCAGCCACATGACGAGGAAGCAATTCCGCACAGATGCTTCTCCTTTGCTCTTTATGGTGTTCGGTTAGACAACGAGGGACCCAGCGGGAACAAACCTTTGAATATCCCAACTGGTGAACAATTGTGACAGCACTACCAACAGAGATGTCAAGTTGAGCACTGAGTTGTTTGATGGTGATCCGTCGATCATCTCGAACGAGTGTGTTCGCACGCTCCGCCATTGCAGGAGTCACAGCTGTGCACGGCCGGCCCGCACGCGGGAGATCAGACAGTCTTGCTTCACCTTGCGGCGATGATGACACACGCTTTGCCCAACGACTCACCGTGCTTTTGTCCACTGCCAGATCACCGTAGACATTCTGCAAGCGCCTATGAATATCTGAGATGCCCTGGTTTTCCGCCAAAAGAAACTCGATCACTGCCCGTTGTTTGCAACGCACATCCGTTACAGACGCCATTTTAACAGCTCCGTACAGCGCTGCCACCTGTCGGAAGTCAATGAAACTATGCGAGACGAAGTGGGAATGTCTGAAAATATTCCACAAGAAATTTCCGGTTTTTTCAACCAAAATTGGCCGAGAAAAAAGTGTGTTGCATTGCTTATTGAACTGCCCTCGTATTACCCATTTCCCGGAACGGCCTTCCGCCGACGTGCTGGCCAGCGGGGCAGCTCTCCCCCTGCGCTGGAAGGACGTGCCTTTGGTGTGAGCTTTTCCCTGCACTCAGGCGCCGCAGTCCGCTCCTCGACATCTCGTTACGGCAGCAGCGTCACAGCTCTTAGCTGTCCACGCGGTGTGTCCGCCGCTCTCTGTCACGTGTCTGTCCTCTGGCACGTGGCTGACCACGCCCCCCTCCTGCCACACCACCGTCACAGAAACTTCACAGGAGTTCCTTCTCAGAGCCAAATGTTGTAAAGGCGGTGGTCAGACTGCATAGCGAGTAAATTCCTCACCATTCAAATTACAACAATTATTGTGCTAACATAGTTTGGTACGAGGAAAGCATGATTAAATTTGTAGCTGTTACGAAACATAGTAGGGCCGAGTGTTGTACCTTACGAATCTACCCAGCTCTCTAATAGAAATTTAATGTACCTTGGCACTCCGTTTCCAAATGATGGTGTTCATGTCTTATGTACTCCATTCTGGAATTATCAAAACTACTCCAGAAAATCAAGGTTCTCCCAAATATAAATAAATGTTCCGAGGTACAACATGGTTATTTATCTAGAAGCTATAATTTTATTGAAATTTAGGAGCGCTGCAACCGATATAACCTTGTCAGTACTCTATTTAGTCATCTATCTGTTCATTATTTATCTGCTATGTGCCAATAATAAGTATGAGAATTCAAACTAAGCAAAAGCATTGTCAGAAATCAGTTACAAGTAAAATACATTTTGAAATTGTACGAGAGAGTGTTGTTAAGTAATGCTTGTCAATTTTTATTCTGTTTTCAATATCGGTTGACGTATTCGGAATGAGATTTTCACTCTGCTTCGGAGTGTGCACTGGTATAAACCTTCGTGGCAGAATAAAACTGTGTGCCATACCGAGACTCCAGCTCGGGGCCTTTGCCTCTTGCAGGCAAGCGTTATATCAACTGAGCTACCCAAGCACGTCCCACAACCCGTCCTCACAGCTTCAATTCTGCCAGTACCTCATCTCCTACATTCCAAACTTTACAGAAGTCATGCATGTTACTTGGTCGACTTCCCGCTAGTCTCACGCTAGTTGCAAGTCTCTTCCACTGGAGGGCTCCGTATATCAGGACGGGATGTGAGTAACTGTGTCCGTGCGTGAGAAACAGGTGTCACGCACCTAAGTATCTTGTCTGATGACCTGCATCCATTCGTGTTCACTGCACATTGCGACGGACTAGGGCACTTCCGGCAGGACAATGCGACACCCCACGCGTCCAGAATTGATATAGAATGACTCCAGGGACACTCTTATAAGTTTAAACACTTCCTCTGGCCATCAAACTCCTCAGACATGAACATTGTTGAATCGAGTTTCGAATTCGAGGAGTTCACCACACATAGAGCATCCTCTCCTTCAGCACGACAATGCTAGACCACACCCAAGCGCTGCGCCATTTTCAACAATCCGACGCCGTGGATTCATTGTCATTGGTCATCCTCCACGCATCCGACTTGGTTCCATCCGATTTTCATCTGTTTCCATTACCAGGATTTCAGTTTCATAGCGATGAAGCGGTGCAAGCAGAGGCGAGATGGTCGCACAGTAAATTATATCAAACATTCTACAGTGACGTCAATAAGTAAGTCTCTCGTCTGGAGAAATGTGGCCGTCAGCAGCTTGACTGAATTGAGAAACTAATATGTTGACATGAAGAATAAACACGTAAAATGTTAATAAAGTTTGTTTTATCTACAAAGATTTAAGAGTTTCCACATAAAAAGTCTGCACGCGATCGTAAGTATTGGAAAATAACAAATAACTATATTTTCAAGACACTTTCATTTCTTAAAACGTTAACGAAACTTAAGTAATTTCCAAACATTCCATGTTTCACGGTGAAAGATCCTCTTCTGTTTCAAAGCGCAAGATAGTGCACTAGCGACGCAATACCACTTTACAGTCCACAAGTTATAAAACCAGTTTTACAACGTAAGGGCAGTCAATTAAAAAGGAGACAAATGGAAAAAAGTGAGTAAACTGTTTATTATCTCAAAAGTAACTGCCGTAACTGTCAATACATTTATCTCACTGAGAGACAAATCGGTCAATGTCTTCATGCAAAAATATTAGCTGTTGCTTACGGAACCACGATTGTACCCGGGCGTGCATCTCTTCGTCCGAAGCAAACCGACAGCCATAACTGACTTTCTTCAGGGCTTCAAAAATATAGAAATCGCATGGTGAGAGATCGGTAATCAATGGAAGATGTGTAAGGGCCTCCGAGCGGAAATCCGGCAAAGTAGTCGAATCAATCTTGGCAACATGTGTGCCCGCCCACATGCTGCATACACTGCAGATATCTCCCTATGTGATTTCCATATTTTTGGAGTCCTGAAGAAAGATACTCTTGGCCTTCCCTTACCTTCGGACGGAGAGGCATCCACCTGGGCACAATTATGTTTCCGTAGACAATCGCAAACTTTTTTTCATGAAGGCAGTGATCGCATTGTCCCACGTTGGATACACACTCAATCACCGATGAAACTGGTATAGGCACGCATATTGAAATACAGAGATATGTAAACAGGCAGAGTACGGCGCTGCGGTCGGCAACCCCTATATAAGACAACATGTGTATGGCGCAGTTGTTCGATCAGTTACTGCTGCCACAGTGGCAGGTTATTACGATTTAAGTGAGTTTGAAAGTGGTGTTATAGTCGAGCACGAGCGAAGGGACACAGGACCTCCTGGGTAACGAAAAAGTAGGAATTTTCGGATACGACCATTTCACGAGTGTACCGTCAATATCACGGATCCGATAAAACGTCAAATCTCCGACATCGCTGCGGGCGGAAAAAGATCCTGCAAGAACGGCGCCAACGACGACTGAAGAGAATCGTTCAACGTGACAGAAGTGCAACCCTTCCGCAAATTGCTGTAGATTTCAGTGCTGGGCCATTAACAAGTGTCAGCGTCCGAAATATTCAACGAAACATCATCGATACGGGCTTTCGGAGTTGGAGGCCCACTCGTCTACCCTTCATGACTGCGCGACACAAAGCTTCACGCTTCGCCTGGGCCCGTCAACACCGACGTTGGACTGCTGATGACTGGAAACGTGTAGCCTGATCGGACGAGTCTCGTTTCAAATTGTATCGTGCGGATGGAAGTGTACGGATATGGAGACATGAATAAATGCGCCCGGCATGTCAGCAGGGAGCTGTTCGAGCTGGTAGAGCCCCTGTAATGATGCGCGGCATGTGCAGTTGGTACGATATGGGACCCCTCATACGTCTAGATAGGACTCTGATAGGTGAGACGTACGTAAGCATTTTGTCTGATCACCTGCATTCATTCATGTCCACTGTACATTCCTACGGACATGGGCAGTTCCGAGAGGACAATGCGACACCCCACGCGTCCAGAATTGCTATAAGTAAACTCTTATACGTAAACTCTTATAGGTTTAAACACTTCCACTGGCCACCAAACTCCCCAGACATGAACATTATTGAACATGTGAAACTTCACATTTCCGCGACTGAAAGTCTGTTCCATAAAATGTCGGGCTTGCAGCCGCATAAATTCAAATTTCTCCTAATACTTTAGCTGAATACTGTCCAGCCATCTTTAGAGTGAGCGAGGTGAATGACGCTCCAGCACTTGCCTCGTTCTTTTAAACCCGCAGACCGAACCACTGCGCGTGTGACCAAAGACATATAAGGTGCCAGAGACGTTGATCGGCAGCAAAGAGATGTATCATATGCATGGAATTATATCTATGGCTGCACCGTCGATCCACACGATGATATTGATGTATCATTGCTAGCTGCACGGTCGCGACGTTTTTGTGATATAATTACAGAAATTGCCGGATTCAGTTATCTGTCCAAGCTGAAGCCGCTATCTCAACTAATTAAATACGTCGCCAACCGAATTTCAGTTGCTTCTTTCACTACTGAGTTCCAGAAAGATGAAGTCGAAGCTAAAATTTCGACGTTTTCGTGCACCATAGAGTGCACGCGGTCAGTACAGTGCTTCGCCACGGCAGATTTATTAGGTTGTAAGAGCCGGGTGTAACCACCGGGAATCTTGTAAACCCCGGGCTTCCGAAGCACCAAATCATCTTTAACGGAATCCAGGGGTACTGCCGTTTTTGGTGGAGGGCGGAAAACCACTTTCATTTTGTGTGTACAGAGGCTCCGTCCTATCTTCGACGATAGGCATCCCATGTCTGGCAGGGAAGCCATGGCATTAAAACTTTCCATGTCTCCTTCTGCTCTATACACTATTGGTTTCATTTGCAGTGCCTTACGTATCTGCAGTGGAGAATATCGGCTGGCTTCAAACACTCTTCCCAGGTGTAGAAGTTCGTCCTCCAGAGTACACTCATGACTTGTGCTCTGTGTACCAGAGTTCTGAGTACACTCAAATTCTGTGAGGGATGGTGATAGCTATTTTTAAGTAAATATAAATCCGGATGGGTCGGTTTTCCATATACTGCATGTCCTAAAGTACCATAATCTTTTATAGAGGACTTCGAGGAAAAGGCGCTGGAAGCTGCTAGCTTGAAGCCAAGCCCACACTGTTTCGGAGGGATGTTGATGACATGTTTGTAGTGGGTCCCCATAGTGAAAACAAGCTAAAAGAATTTTCTGATCATGTGAACTATATCCACAGAGAATTTCAGTTCACAATAGCAATCGAAAAAGAGGGACTCCTTCCAATTATGAGCGTGTTTGTACGGTGCAAAGATGATGGTAGTTTGGGACATGTAGTATATCGAAAACCGACCCATACGGATTAGTATTTACGTGCAAATGGCTGTCACCATCCTCCACAGACGATGAGTGTACTCAGAACTCTGGTGCACAGAGCACATGTCATTGCTGACTAGAGAAATCTGAAGGACGAACTTCTACACCTGAGAAGAGTTTTCCAAGTCAACGGGTACTCTCCAGAGCAGATACGTAAGGTACTGAAAATGAAACCAACAGTGGGTGTAGGAAAAGTAGAAGAAGACACGCAGTTTTAAATCCATGTTTATCCTGCGGTACGTGGGAAGCCTATCATCAAAAATAGAACGCCCTCCTCCAAAGACAGCAGCACTCCTGGGTTCCGTTAAAAATGATTTGGTGCCTCGGGAGCCTGGGGTTTACATGATTCCCTGTGAGTGCGGCCCTTCATACAGCGGACAGACGACACGTACAGTCTAAGAGAGATGCACAGAGCACGACAGGTACACACGGCTCTTACAACCTAATAAATCTGCCGTGGCGGTGCACTGTATTGGCCCCGTGCACTCTATGGTCTACGAAAACGTCAAAATTTTAGCCTCGATTTCATCTTTCTGGGACTCAGTAGTGAAAGATGCAACTGAAATTCGGTTGGCGACGAATTTAATTAATAGAGGTAGTGGCTTCAGCTTGGACAAATCATTGAATGCGGAAATTTCCATAATTAAATGACAAAGACGTGTAAGTAGGCTGTTTAGGTTTTCTTATTGGTAACGCCACCTCTGTATGAAAATCACTGGCTGTGCTGTGTGCAGTCTGTGGCTGCTTTGCATTGTTGTAATACTCGCCATTGTAGTGTTAGGCAGCTGGCTGTGAACAGCACGTCGCGTTGCGCAGTTGGAGGTGAGCCGCCAGCAGTGGTGGATGTGGGGAGAGAGATGGCGGAGTTTTGTAATTTGTCATGAACTGATATATATATTATGACTATTAAGGTAAATACAGTGTTTGTTCTCTATTAATATCTTTCATTTGCTAACTATCCCTATCAATTGTTAGTGCCTTCCATAGTTTGAATCTTTTATTTAGCTGGCAGTAGTGGCGCCAGCTGTATTGCAGTAGTTCTAGTAACCAAGATTTTTGTGAGGTAAGCGATTTGTGAAACGCATAGGTTAATGTTAGTCAGGGCCATTCTTTTGTAGGGTTATTGAAAGTCAGATTGCGTTGCGCTAAAAATATTGTGTGTCAGGTTAAGCACAGTCATGTATAATTGTTCAAAGGGGACGTTTCATAGACGTTTCAGACGTAGTGACGGTCCAGCTCGCAGTGATGCATGGGTATCACCATGTGAATCGACAGCGCAACCATAGGTATAATTCCATGGATATGTCATACCTATTTCCTGCCGATCAACGTCTCTATCGCCTTTTATACCTTTGGCCGCATGCGCAGTGGTTCGATCATCGGGTTTAAAAGAACGGAGTAAGTTCTGGAGCCGGCCGATGCGGCCGAGCGGTTCTAGGCGCTACAGTCTGGAACCGGGCGACCGCTACGGTCGCAGGTTCGAATCCAGCCTCGGGCATGGATGTGTGTGATGTCCTTAGGTTAGCTAGGTTTAAGTATTTCTAAGTTATAGGGGACTTCCCCCATGAACCATGGACCTTGCCGTTGGTGGGGAGGCTTGCGTGCCTCAGCGATAGAGATGACCGTACCGTAGGTGCAACCACAACGGAGGGGTATCTGTTGAGAGGCCAGACAAACATGTGGTTCCTGAAGAGGGGCAGCAGCCTTTTCAGTAGTTGCAGGGGCAACAGTCTGGATGATTGACTGATCTGGCCTTGTAACATTAACCAAAACGGCCTTGCTGTGCTGGTAGTGCGAACGGCTGAAAGCAAGGGGAAACTACAGCCGTAATGTTTCCCGAGGACATGCAGCTTTACTGTATGATTAAATGATGATGGCGTCCTCTTGGGTAAAATATTCCGGAGGTAAAATAGTCCCCCATTCGGATCCCTGGGCGGGGACTACTCAGGAGGACGTCGTTATCAGGAGAAAGAAAACTGGCATTCTACAGATCGGAGCGTGGAATGTCAGACCCCTTAATCGGGCAGGTAGGTTAGAAAATTTAAAAAGGGAAATGGATAGGTTAAAATTAGATATAGGGGGAATTAGTGAAGTTCGGTGGCAGGAGGAACAAGACTTTTGGTCAGGTGATTACAGGGTTATAAGTACAAAATCAAATAGGGGTAATGCAGGAGTAGGTTTAATAATGAATAAAAAAATAGGAGTGCGGGTTAGCTACTACAAACAGCATAGTGAACGCATTATTGTGGCCAAGATAGACACAAAGCCCATGCCTACTACAGTAGTGCAAGTTTGTATGCCAACTAGCCCTGCAGATGATGAAGAAATTGATGAAATGTATGACGAGATAAAAGAAATTATTCAGGTAGTGAAGGGAGACGAAAATTTAATAGTCATGGGTGACTGGAATCGTCAATAGGAAAAGGGAGAGAAGGAAACATAGTAGGTGAATATGGATTGGGGGGAAGAAATGAAAGAGGAAGCCGCCTTGTAGAATTTTGCACAGAGCATAACTTAATCATAGCTAACACTTGGTTCAAGAATCATAAAAGAAGGTTGTATACCTGGAAGAATCCTGGAGATACTAAAAGATTTAGGAATCAGGTTTTAAATTGTAAGACATTTCCAGGGGCAGATGTGGATTCTGACCACAATCTATTGGTTATGAACTGCAGATTGAAACTGAAGAAACTGCAAAAAGGTGGGAATTTAAGGAGATGGGACCTGGATAAACTGACTAAACCAGAGGTTGTGGAGAGTTTCAGGGAGAGCATAAGGGAACAATTGACAGGAATGGGGGAAAGAAATACAGTAGAAGAAGAATGGGTAGCTCTGAAGGATAAAGTAGTGAAGGCAGCAGACCATCAAGTAGGTAAAAAGACTAGAGCAAATAGAAATCCTTGGGTAACAGAAGAAATATTCAATTTAATTGATGAAAGGAGAAAATATAAAAATGCAGTAAATGAAGCAGGCAAAAAGGAATACAAACGTCTCAAAAATGAGATTGACAGGAAGTGCAAAATGGCTAAGCAAGGATGGCTAGAGGACAAATGTAAGGATGTAGAGGCTTGTCTCACAAGGGGTAAGATAGATACTGCCTACAGGAAAATAAAAGAGACCTTTGGAGAGAAGAGAACCACTTGTATGAATATCAAGAGCTCAGATGGCAACCCAGTTCGAAGCAAAGAAGGGAAGGCAGAAAGGTGGAAGAAGTATATAGGGGGTTTATACAAGGGCGATGTACTTGAGGACAATATTATGGAAATGGAAGAGGATGTAGATGAAGATGAAATGGGAGATATAATACTGCGTGAAGAGTTTGACAGAGCACTGAAAGACCTGAGTCGAAACAAGGCCCCGGGAGTAGACAACATTCCATTAGAACTACTGATGGCCTTGGGAGAGCCAGTCATGACAAAAGTCTACCATCTGGTGAGCAAGATGTATGAGACAGGCGAAATACCCACAGACTTCAAGAAGAATATAATAATTCCAATCCCAAAGAAAGCAGGTGTTGACAGATGTGAAAATTACCGAACTATCAGTTTAATAAGTCACAGCTGCAAAATACTAACGCGAATTCTTTACAGACGAATGGAAAAACTGGTAGAAGCGGACCTCGGGGAAGATCAGTTTGGATTCCGTAGAAATGTTGGAACACGTGAGGCAATACTAACCTTACGACTTGTCTTAGGAGAAAGATTAAGAAAAGGCAAACCTACGTTTCTAGCATTTGTAGACTTAGAGAAAGCTTTTGACAACGTTAACTGGAATACTCTCTTTCAAATTGTGAAGATGGCAGGGGTAAAATACATGGAGCGAACAGCTATTTACAATTTGTACAGAAACCAGATGGCAGTTATAAGAGTCGACGGGCATGAAAGGGAAGCAGTGGTTGGGAAAGGAGTGAGACAGGGTTGCAGCCTCTCCCCGATGTTATTCAATCTGTATATTGAGCAAGCAGTAAAGGAAACAAAAGAAAAAATCGGAGTAGGTATTAAAATTCATGGAGAAGAAGTAAAAACTTTGAGGTTCGCCGATGACATTGTAATTCTGTCAGACAGAGGAAAGGACTTGGATGAGCAGTCGAACGGAATGGACAGCGTCTTGAAAGGAGGATATAAGATGAACATCAACAAAAGCAAAACGAGGATAATGGAATGTAGTCAAAATAAATCGGGTGGTGCTGAGGGGATTAGATTAGGAAATGAGACACTTAAAGTAGTAAAGGAGTTTTGCTACTTATGGAGTAAAATAACTGATGATGGTCGAAGTAGTTACTCCCTCGAAGTAGAGAGGATATAAAGGAAATCGTATCTGAAGAAGAGAAATTTGTTAACATCGAGTATAGATTTAAGTGTCAGGAAGTCGTTTCTGAAAGTATTTGTATTGAGTGTAGCCATGTATGGAAGTGAAACATGGACGATAACTAGTTTGGACAAAAAGAGAATAGAAACTTTCGAAATGTGGTGCTACAGAAGAATGCTGAAGATAAGGTGGGTAGATCACGTAACTAATGAGGAAGCATTGAACAGGATTGGGGAGAAGAGAAGATTGTGGCACAACTTGACTAGAAGAAGGGATCGGTTGGTAGGACATGTTTTGAGGCATCAAGGCATCACAATTTAGCATTGGAGGGCATCGTGGAGGGTAAAAATCGTAGAGGGAGACCAAGAGATGAATACACTAAGCAGATTCAGAAGGATGTAGGTAGCAGTAGGTACTGGGAGCTTGCACAGGATAGAGTAGCATGGAGAGCTCAAACCAGTCTCAGGACTGAAGACCACAACAACAACAACAGGGGACTGATGACCTCAGAAGTTAAGTCCCACAGTGCTCAGAGCCATTTGAACCATTTTTTTTTAAGTTCTGGAGCATCATTCACCTCAGCTCGCTCTGAAGATGGCTGGACTGTATTCAGCCGAAATATTAGAAGAAGAATTTGAACTTATTCGCCTGCACGCTCGAAATTTTATGTTTCGGGTTTGCAGAAGAGCCAACACCGTGTTACTAGAGGAGGCCGAAATGCACGCGTTTTAGCTCATGCAGGCTGGCATGAAGAGGGAAGAAATATACTGACGTGAGGTCTGGAACATTACAAGGAATGGGAATTCAGAAAGCGGACATAATTAGTTTGATACTTAACTTTAATCCATTAATGATGAACGTCGCTCTTGACGGTACATGATTCACAATATTATCTGTTCACATTATAGTAACTGATTATGGCGCTTTGCTAGGTCGTAGCAAATGACGTAGCTGAAGGCTGTTGTCTCTGCAAATGAGAGTGTATATATACAGTGAACCATCGCTAGCAAAGCCGGCTGTACAACTGGGGCGAGTGCTAGGGAGTCGCTTTAGACCTGCCGTGTGGCGGCGCTCGGTCTGCAATCACTGATAGTGGCGACACGCTGGTCCGACGTATACTAAAGGACCACGGCCGATTTAAAGGCTACCACCTAGCAAGTGTGGTGTCTGGCGGTGACAACACATTATGAAACAATTATTTAATATATCTGGGATGGCTTGCAACGAGCTGTTCAGAACAGATCCTCATACCCTTGTATTACGAATTTATGGACAGCCCTGCAGGGTTGATGGTGTCAGTTCCCTTCAGCGCTACTACAGACATTAGTAAAGTCCATGCCACGTCGTGTTGCGGCACTTCTGCGTGCTCACGAGGAGACCCTACGCGATAATGGGCAGGTGTACCAGTTTCTTTGGCTTTGAAGTGTATATATTTACAATACCGGCTATTAGTTTTGAAAGAGTAAATGGTTTAGTTACTTCTGTTCTGTTTGTCTCGTTTGGACTTAACTGTCACCTTCATACAGGGTGAATAAAAAAATACCACATTT